>NC_025993.2:176898477-176983297 GCF_000442705.2 Elaeis guineensis | reverse complement strand
ATCGGAGCAAATCTTGACAGCAGAAATAGCTCCGGAGTTGGTCACGTTCAGTGCAGATGTACCATTACATCTCACCTGTATGCCATACCAGTGTCTCCACACTCTTTGGTTATGAGGACAACCAACCCATATGGCACACAACGACCTATGCTCGATAAATATTGTCGTCCTTGGTAACAACGTATCATTTGGTCGCGAACATGTTTAAGACTAAACGACAAATCCTCCTTTGTCGAGTCTAAATAGTCCTAAGGACTTCACCACAACACAGGAGTTCATTAGAAGATGAAACATTTGTGATGAAAAAATATCAAAATAACTTTTATTTATTTATAATTCATGTACTAATACAAAAGGAGCACAACCGTCAACAGGCTGACGATTGGCTTTGGGACACTATTCCCAATAATCTCCCACTTGGCCTAAAGCCTATCGGTGCAGTATCTAATACCCATCTTCGACTTGTAGTCGTTGAACTCCTTCACCGCAATGGCTTTAGTGAATGGGTCGCCAGGTTCTCCTTCCCGTCGATCTTCTGAAGGTCGACGTCACCTCGATCCACGATCTCCCGGATGAGATGGTAGCGGCGCAGAATATGCTTCGTCCGCTGGTGTGCCTTTGGTTCCTTCGCCTGAGCAATGGCTCCAGAGCTGTCGCAGTAGAGCAGAACTGGACCAACAAGGGAGGGTGCTACTCCGAGCTCGTGATGAATTTCCTCAGCCACACCGCTTCTTTGGCAGCATCTGATGCAGCAATATACTCCGCCTCGCATACTAAATCAGCCACAGTGTGCTGCTTGGAACTCTTCCAGCAGACAGCTCCACCATTAAGGGTAAAAATAAATCCTGACATACTCTTGCTATCATCGCGATCAGACTGGAAACTAGAGTCTGTAAACCCTATAAGTCTCAAGTCCGATTCACCATATATAAGCCACTGGTCCTTAGTATTTCTCAAATACTTCAGGATGGTTTTAACAACCTTCCAGTGATTCTCTCCTGGATCAGATTGGTATCTACTCACTACCCCTAGTGAGTATGCCACATCTGATCATGTACATGTCATGGCGTACATGATAGATCCCACTGCCGAAGCATATGGAATCCTACCATACGCTCTCTCTCTTGAGGTGTTGTCGGACAATCCCTCTTCGAGAGAGAAATTCCATGGCCTATCGGTAGATAGCCTTTCTTGAAATTTTCCATGCTGAACCTTTTCAGCATAGTATCAATGTACGTGGACTGGGATAAGCCAAGCAACTTTTTGGATCTATCCCTATAGATCCTCATCCCTAGGATGTAGGAAGCTTCTCCCAAATCCTTCATGGAGAACTGTGACGATAGCCAAATCTTTATTCCCTGTAATGCAGGGACATCATTCCCGATTAAGAGAATGTCATCCACATACAATACAAGAAATACTACTGCTGGACCATTAGCCCACTTATAAATGCAGGGTTCTTCTCCGTTCTTAACGAAGCCATACGTTTTGATCGTCCTATCAAAACGTATGTTCCAACTCCGAGATGCCTGCTTAAGTCCATAAATGGACCTCTGTAGCTTGCACACCTTAGACTCATCTGTGGATGTGAACCCTTCAGGTTGTATCATATACACCTCTTCGTCCAGCTCTCCGTTTAGGAAAGCTGTCTTCACATCCATCTGCCAGATTTCATAGTCCAGATGGGCAGCTATCGCAAGCATAATCCGAATGGATTTGAGCATTGCCACAGGAGAAAACGTCTCGTCATAGTCTATACCATAACGTTGACGATATCCCTTGGCAACCAGACGGGCTTTATAGATCTCCACCTTTCCGTCTGCACCCCTCTTCCTTTTGAAGACCCACTTACACCCTATGGGTTTTACTCCTTCGGGTGGGTCAACCAATGTCCACACATCGTTGACCTTCATGGACTCCATTTCGGATTTCATGGCCTCTAGCCATTTCTCAGAGTCAGGTCTCTGCATTGCATCCATGTAGGTGATCGGATCCTCATCGTTTTCATCAAGTTCGATAGGATCACCATCCCGGACCAAGAAATCATAATATCTGTCTGGTTGATGTGGTACTCTACCAGACCGCCTTAAGGGTGCATAATCAATGGGCTCCGGATCTGATCTAATCAAATCCGGTTCAGGTTCAGTAACATGTGTCGGTTTTTTCACCTGTCGAACTTCGTCAAGTTCGACTTTAGAGGCAACAGTTCCTTCACTAAGGAACTCCTTTTCTAAAAAGATTGCCTTAAGGCTGACAAACACCTTTTGCTCATCAGCAAGGTAGAAATAATACCCTTTGGTCTCTTTTGGGTACCCTATAAAATTACACTTGTCAGACCTAGGTCCAAGTTTGTCTGTAATTAAACGTTTAACATAAGCCGGACACCCCCAAACCCTAAGGTGCGAGAGTACTGGCTTACGTCCTATCCATATCTCATATGGCATTTTGGCTACAGACTTACTCGGAACTCTATTTAGAAGGTAACAAGCCGATTCGAGCGCATATCCCCAGAGGAGATCGGCAGACCAGCAAACCCCATCATGGATCGAACCATGTCTAACAGGGTCCGATTCCTCCTTTCAGACACACCATTATGCTGTGGTGTTCCAGGAGGAGTCCACTGAGAGAGAATCCCATTCTCCCTTAGATACGTCAGAAACTCATTGGAAAGGTATTCACCTCCTCGATCAGATCAAAGAGTTTTAATACACTTCCCAGTTTGTTTTTCTACCTCATTTCGGAATAGTTTGAACATTTCAAATGATTCCGACTTATGCTTCATTAAATAGACATACCCATACCTAGATAGGTCGTCTGTGAAGGTTATGAAGTAGAAAAATCCACCTCTTGCACTTGAGCTCATGGGTCCACATACATCAGAATGTACCAGACCTAAGAGTTCACTGGCTCGCTCACCTTTTTCAGTAAAAGGTGATTTGGTCATCTTTCCAAGAAGACAGGACTCACAGGTTGGAAGTGATTCACAATCACTAACTTCAAGAATTCCTTCTTGAGCCAACCTGTTTATCCTGTTCTTATTGATATGACCTAGCCTACAGTGCCAAAGGTAGACTTCTGACACATTATCTATTCTAGAGCGTTTACCGAATTTTTGAACCACATTAACAGGCTGTGATAGTAAGTAAATTCCATTATTTAATTGTCCAACAAATATTGTAACACCATTCAAAATGATATTGCAAATATTTCTTTTTATTAAAAAATCATAACCGTACATGGCCAAAAGGCCTACAGAAATAATATTTAATAAAAAACTTGGACAATAGTGACATTCACTCAGAATTACATTACGAGAATTGATTACAAGACTCATGATTCCTAAAGCTAGAACTGGAACTTTGCTTCCATCTCCAACATTCAGGAACCTCTCGCCTTCATCAAATCTTCTACTGACCTGCAGACCCTGCATCGAATTACAAATATGATAAGGGCTTCCGGTATCCAATACCCAGGCAGTAGTATCACAAATCGAAAAGTTGCAAGGAGTTATCATATAATTATCTTGCTTCTTCTTTGGCCTGTTCGGGTCCAGGGAGGCAATGTATTGAGGACAGTTCCTCTTCCAATGCCCGTGCTTCTTGCAAAAGAAGCACTCCGCCTGGCTCTGGTCATGCTTGCGCTTCTTGGTCTGACCCCGTGCTACTGTCCCAGCATGAGATTGTACCTTCTTATTTTTCTTCTTCTTGTTCTTCTTCCCCTTCCCAAAGGGTTGACGACGAGAAGAAGACCCTCCCACTACATTCACCGACTCCTTATGGAGTTGGTGATCCTTCTCAAAGTTCTGCAGCAACCCCAACAATCCGTGGTAGTTTACTGCAGGCTTTGTCATTCGAAAATGAGTAAGGAATGGGAGGAAGGACTTGGGCAAGGAATTAAGGATCGCATCCTTACCGAGCTGCTCGTGCAGAGGAAAGCCCAATTTGCTTAGGCGCTCAATCATCTCGATCATATACAGTACATGATCAGTGACTGAGGCCCCATCCCTCATCCGAGCATTGAAAATAGCACAACTAGTTTTGTGCCTTTCAACGTCGTCAAGCGTGCCAAAGGAGTCGTTCAACATTTGAAGCATCTCCTGTGGCTGGGCATTCTCAAACCTTCGGCTGAACTCGTCATTCATTGCTGCCAGCATAATACATCAAACGGTGGTGCGGTCATTGAGCCACTTCAAGTAAGTATCTCGGATCGCCTTACTAGCGTTCGGAGCTGGCTCCTCAGGTGCTGGATCCGTTACTACATAAAGGATCCGCTCATGCTCAAGGACGATTTTCAATTTTCGATACCAGCTATCGAAATTGGGTCCCATGAGCTTGTCATTATCTAATAATGACCGGAGCGACAGGGTAGTGGCCATAGCTGCTTAAAGAAAAACGAGACCTCTATTAGTACATAAATTAATACTAAAGACTTGGACTTTAGTCTAAAGTTTTTCCCAATATTTTTACAAACTGGTAGCCTCATCCTCCAATTCGAGGAATTACTTTAATTCCTTAATGGGTACTAGAATCCACACAGACTACACACGAGCCCAACTTTGGTTGGTCAACCCATGTGCATCTATGGGTAGGTTCTTAACCAGTTGTTTCTCTAAACAACTTCTAGTAATTGATTTTGCCCCAGAACCTAATCAGTAGGCTTTGGCCTCCACTGAAAAGATCTGGTTAGGTCCAACCATTAACATGACTTAATTTAGTGAATCAGACCAATAAATGATCAGGCCCGACTTTGGCCGGCCAACCTAACCACCATCAGAAAGACTCAATCAAATTATCATATTATGAATAATAATTCCATTGGCCAATGAGCACCAGGCCTTTGGGCCTCCAATGATCATTGAACTAATGGACTCATTATCATTCACTTAATGGGAGGCTATGACTTAGTTATCATTATAACTTAATCATTTTAGGGACCTAATAATTTTGAGGATTTTATTAAAGAATAGTAGAGAAGAAATCATCCAGCCAATTTCAATCCTCCCACTGACTTCACCAAGTCAGATTAAAAAGGATTTAATTAAAGCTGGCATTAGGAGCACCTAAATCAGTCATACTGACTTACCTAATGACATGGGTGAGCTCTAATCACCAAGTGATCTAATCAAAATCTAACTTACAAGATTGGCCAGGTAAGTGAAATCAGTGGTGGGGATTTGCCATTAACTCGTCAATGATCGAATCAATGCGAGTAGCTCCCGCTTAAGAACCACTGGTCAAAACTGCCGAACTTACCTTAGACACCAACCGGTTCATTAGTTTTAATTTTGATCAACTTAGTAAATAGAGCTCCACCGCGTAGCCATGAATTAAGTCCATCTTGGTCTAGTTAAAGACATGGACCCATTCAACTACAACTATTGAAGTTGAGTCTAGAGTATCCTTGACCTAATCTAATTCAACTTTTGATTAGATTTGACCAATTACTCCAATTCGTCCATTTTTTAAACTAACCTTAGGTCTAACCCAATTATGGACCTAATTCATCTAACCCATTGACCCAAAAGTTTATGCAATTGTCTTAGGTCTTAATTCACAATTCTAGACCTACTAGACAATACTTAATTCTTTTAATTAAGTACTTGGGCTGATGGGTCAGGGTTTGGCATTTCGAAAATAATTTTCAAATTTGAAAGATTTTATTTTCTGTTCACCAAATGTGTTAACTCATTTCACAAACGGGTCAGCACATTTCATAAACAGCAATTCTATTGCTCATTTCATAACAGAAAATAACTCAAAATAAATCATAAATTTTCTTTTAGATCTAATCTAACACATTCATGATAAATTTCTTAATTAAGTCCTTTCGCTGCTTCATCGGCATGGGATATAATTGCATCGGCACCCCTACCGCCATAGGAGACCCCATCGAATGGGAAGAGAGGGCCTTTAAACCCTACTTTTCTCCTATGACCGGACGGCCATGGCAACCAACCCAATTAGATTACTTGCTACTTGGATCATGTATATCTAAATATACAAATTTCAAAATTTAAATTTTGAATTTCAAATTTCAAATTTCAAATTTTAAATTTCAAATTTGAGATTTCAACCAAATTTCAAATTTCGAATTTTCAATCTTTGAATTTTAAATTTTGAATTTTGAATTTCAAATTTCAAATTTCAAATTTCAAATTTCAAATTTGAGATTTCAACCAAATTTCAAATTTCAAATTTTGAATTTTGAATTTCAAATTTCGAATTTCAAATTTCAAATTTCAAATTTCAAATTTGAGATTTCAACCAAATTTCAAATTTTAAATTTTGAATTTCAAATTTGAAACTTCTAACAAATTTCAAATTTCAAATCTTTTTGAATTTCGAATTTCAAATTTTGAATTTCAAATTTAAACTTATAGATTACACCTTAATCTACGCATGCATATGTATATCATATTCTAGAACCTGCTCTGATACCAATTGAAGCAAAAATTTAGTACAGGGGCAAAATGGTAATTTTAAAACTTTTTCAAAATTACTATTTTACAGTGAAATTATTAATTAATCTCATTAATTAATACTAATTAACCCTACACTAGGATCTAAATATGATACAACAGCATGCATTTAAATTTGAAATTCAAATTTGAATCAGTAAACGTTTTACAGTACTGTGTTCAGAACACATCACCTTTTGCGGATAGTCGATCACCGCAATCTGATCACCATCGGAGGGCTATGATCGTCACGTCGCAGCCACCCAACTGTCTGACCTCTGCGGATCATCCACACGAAGCTCCCGTCTGATCAGCTCCTCACGAATGCTAGTTCGTGATTTCACCCTTTTGATGGCAGATGTTGATCGAACTCCTTCGATCGATGTGTGCCGACTTCTCGGACGCTCCGGATCGTCTGCACAGTTACTTGAGAGGCTGATGGATCTCTCTCTGAAATTTGGTGGACTCACGACACTCATGGCACACCAATCTCACTTCCCGAACCCTAGGTAGAAACCCTAGGTAGAAACCCTAGGGTACACACCAAAAACCCTGCGCCCAATTTTCTCTCTTTTCTTTCTTTTTCTCTCGGAAGGTTTTGGACCTTCACCTTACGTAGAAGCCTTCCTCACGTCCCAAAGTTTCTTTCCTAATTTTTTTACGCACGTCCCACCTTTCTCCTCTTTTTAAAACAACGTCGAACGTGTCTTATCCGCGTGAGAGGATAAAGACAAGAGGTTACACATTTGAATTCAAATCAAATTTGAATTCAAACGAAAACCAACTTATCCCTATCCTTTTGGGCGTGAGAAGAGAAGGGGCGTGGCTCTTTGTGCGTGAAAAAGTTTCACAAGAAACCTTTTCTAATGTGGCGCACAAAATGGATAAGGATGAAAGGGCAAGTGATAAGTTATCCATTCAAATTCAAACATGCTTTGAATTTGAATGGCTAACTAATTAATTTATCCATCCATATGGCGCACAAATGAGGACGTGGGGAAGGGTTTTATGTGAAAAAAATTTCACGAGAAGTTTCTTCTCGTGAATTCAAATGGGTGCAAGAAAGTTGGGTGACGCAGGGAATTTAAAACAAGGTGGTTTGATTCAAATTGAGCCAACCTAGTTTAAAATAGGTTGAGCACAATTAGACCAAATTAAACCCAACATAATTAGGCTTAATCAGGCTTAATAAAATTCTAATCAAATCAGAAATTAACTAAACCTAACTCCTGATCAAATCAGGGACTAAACCACCTTAGCGATTAGGTCAACATTTAACCTAATCGGGTCAATCCAAACTGAATCCAATTCAATTGGACTTGATCCAAAAATAATTACTCAATCAAATTGAGTTAATTAGTGATTAAATCACTAATTAAACCTCTCATAAATATTGAGTCCAAATCCGATGGGCAATCAGGCATCAGAGACCATCGATATGAAACCCTGATTAAAGAGTTCAAATTTCAAATTCAAAATTCGAAATTCAAAATTTTTGACCCCGGTACCCAAAATGTGTGGAACTCATGATTAGAGAATCCTGATTCTCAATCATAGAGTTCCAGATAGATAAGACTCATAATCAACCATCAGATCAGAAAGGAACCTCTAATGTGTGTGACCCCGCAGATTCGAACCTAAGCCGGTAGCACAGGAACCAATTTCTGTACTAATCGAAGTGACCATCTAGCAATGGTACCCGACGACCGGATAGGTCGAATAATCGCAATCGCAACATTCAGAACCTACGTGAATATGGTTACCGTATAATTCATCCCTTTTGACCCCTGTGTTTAGGATGACTCAGGATTAAACTGTCAACCCTGATGATATCATCCGAATCGTGCTCAACTCAATTAGTCCTGTGACTCCTCACTAGGACTACCCTGGCCAAGGTTTTGCTAAATTGAAACACGACTGTACACAGCTCCTAAACTGGAGTGATCAATCCTATCTTGACACACGCACCGACAAGTCAAGTACTTGACTACACCCAGCAACCTTCCGTTACTGAATTAGAAATTCAGGTAGTCCAGTGCCTAAGTGCAGTGAGTTGCTTGCAAGTCACCGTGACGGTCTCAGATCGGAGAGACATTTATACCCATATCCCATCGGAGTAAATCTTGACAGCAGAAATAGCTCCGGAGTTGGTCACGTTCAGTGCAGATGTACCATTACATCTCACCTGTATGCCATACCAGTGTCTCCACACTCTTTGGTTATGAGGACAACCAACCCATATGGCACACAACGACCTATGCTCGATAAATATTGTCGTCCTTGGTAACAACGTATCATTTGGTCGCGAACATGTTTAAGGACTAAACGACAAATCCTCCTTTGTCGAGTCTAAATAGTCCTAAGGACTTCACCACAACACAGGAGTTCATTAGAAGATGAAACATTTGTGATGAAAAAATATCAAAATAACTTTTATTTATTTATAATTCATGTACTAATACAAAAGGAGCACAACCGTCAACAGGCTGACGATTGGCTTTGGGACACTATTCTCAACAATATTCTGGTTAATATATTCTACATATAGATAAGAGTATCTGGCTCATAGTAAATCAATTGTTAAACTGATGGTCATCCCTTCTGAAGATATACGAGCTCGTAGTTACTTTCACCTTCATTTTGCTCTCTACTGTTATTCTGTATCATCATTGATGTACGATGCTCATTTTCCCTTGGTGCTACAAGATACATTGCTTGCTGTTTCTTGGGCATAGTTATGCAATGCATGTTGGGCCTTGTAGGAAATGACCAACAAGAACTCTACCAATAATGTAATCCTTTAGATTCTACAAGTACCGGGACTGAACAAGGGTTGGATTATCTTCAAAATAAGTGGGGTGAGGATACTTTGAGGTTATCCTCACTCTGCTTTTAATTCATAATTTCAACTTTCGGAGACAATTCAGCCAGATAAATCTAAAAAAGAGTACATAGAAATTGCATAAAGTCCAAAAAAGAATTATGATAAAAAAATTAAAAATAAAAAAGTTAGGAGATATGTTGTGTCTAGGTATGTATATCGAAGAGCAAATGTGAGAGAAGTGAACAGTGAACCATAGTTTAAAAACTCATTGACTTGACTTAAGACTCGGCCAAGTTAACCCAGCAAGGATTTGAGCTGATTAGGTAGGAAATTAGGTTTTTTTATAACTCAGATGTTATATTGGTCTTGACTCGACTAAGTTGCCTATTTACTTGAAAAGATATATTTAAAATGGACTATGTTAATATATCCTTTTCTAGATTTTCACCGAAAGCAAGTTATTGGAAGTTGTCTTTTAGTGTGTGTGTGTGTGTGTGTGTATTGGTAACAGTCTTTTAGTATATTTAGCGTGGAAATATAACAATCCAAATTGAAAATAAGGAGTTCATTCCCAATTCTTTCACCCACTCGCATAATCCCATTGTTCTCAATTCCTATCATGCATTGAGGGTATTATGTTCACCATTTCCTCCTAGCTTTCGGTACCTCCATGCAAATGGTAGTTGATAGCATGTCAAATAGTCATCAATATCTTAATTTTTTTTTTATTTTAATTATTAAATTAGCATATAAATAGTATATTAATAATAAATTATATTTTTAAGGCTTTCATGTATATAAATGCCTCTATTTATATTTTTCAAAATCACTATTCAATAACAAAAAAGGGCCATTGCTTGGTGCAATTGTAAAAGGATTAGGCTTACAATGGCAAAAATGTGGGGTCAGTCCAAAGATACTCACAGTATTCATATGGTATAAATATATAATATCATAAAACCTGGTTTGCCTTTACTGGGATCCGGGATTGCTAAGACCATAACTAACGGCCCTTTTAGTCTTTGATATTCCAGAGCCACTAGGTGCTCATCTAAATTGACTTAAATTGATTAACTTTCAAGTCAACTTGAGTTTTGGGTTTTAAAGCTATGCATTAAACAATAGCTAAAAAAAAAACTACTGACAACGTACATAGAGTCATTTAATTAAAGTATGTTCCCTGAACTAGTAAGGAATAATTCATAATACGATAAAATCTTCTGAACAGTTGAATGTTTAAAACTAATTCAGTTAACAAAGAGGCAATCATCTGATTGGAAGACCATGAAAGAATCAAGAGGTAATCAAATAATTAAGAAGAAAAATGTTGTCATGCCTACTTAGTTGTTTAACGTGATGTTCAAACCATTTTCTAATCAGGCATTGCAGCTACCGGAGATCCGCCTTCTCCAAGAATGTGGCAATCGCAGTTCCAGAACTTGCCTCAAGCTATGACTAGGTTGGCTGAAGATGGGATTTCTCACGGATAATTGAACAAGAAGGGAATGCACAATTTGTTCACGAGGCACAGGCTCATGTACATTCTTTGTAACAAATCTCTCAAAAGTCCAGCTGAAAAATGTCTCTTCGACTTTTCCAAATATACATCAATGTTTAGCAACCTAATGAAATTATGGTTGATGATAATCTTACAATGCTATTATGAAATTACAACAACGTTGATCATGCATGACCTCTTGACCGCTGATTGACCATGCAAACCATCTCTTCATACCTTTAGTTCGATATCACGACCTCCAAGAAGTTCCGGGTTGGAAACTGAGAAAACCAAAATTTACACGTACATCTCTGAGAAAATCCCTATCACAAGATTTTTTTTTTTTGTTTTTAATGTACCGGCTCACCATTATTATGTAGTAATTAATAGCCTTACTGCTGGAAACAAGCTCAATTCTAACATTTCAGCATATGTGCAAGCCTGTGTCATATCATATTTAACCACAGCCCTAGGAGACCATCAAAACTCTTCCAAAATAAAAATTGAAATAGATGATGCAAATTTCTGTGATCTTTCTACCACAAAATTTCCTATACTGGTTCAATCAATGCAATTAAGGATGCCCTGCTGTCCAATCGTCTGAGAGGAAGTGAAGGTTCTTGCCACTTCCATATCACCCATGCATATAACAGTCAGAAGAGTATTTGTATCATATGAAACAGATATAAACTTAAATATATAATTAAGTATATCAGCACACAGAAACAGCATAATGGTTAAGTATGTCAACCCTTAACGAAATGTAACTCATTTGGCTACCTACATGTGTGCTTTCTTTCCAATTGAACCATCAAGAACATCTGAATACAACATGATTAGCAGAATTTTACTGCAATTTGTATAAAATTAATGTCTGTACAGTTTACAATGACAAAATTGATTCCTCCTGGGCTAAAATCTTATCTTAGAACAACATTCAGTTTACTCTGCACTGCTTCTCTAACACGCCCCTGCAACCAGAGTATGACACTCAGTATTTTCTTAGATTATGCATCCTAACAATTAGATGAAACATTTTTCATACCTGCAGTTGGTTTATCTCCTCGTCTGTGAGTGAACGTTCCATTGACCTGTATGCAATTCTGTAACAGTGGCTGGTCATACCCTTTTTATTAGTAAAATTATCGATCAACTGCACCTGCAAGCAAACAAGACTTCAAATGAGCAAAAGTCTAGGTGCTCGGTTTGTGATGAGACCCAAGTGCACTCCGTTCAGGTTCAAACACAGTATTGCAAATGAAGTACACATTATACAATTAGCAGACCCTGTACTTGACAGTGAAACCACTGATCTCACAATGTAGATATGTGATTTCTAATTTTCTATCATAAGATGGTCTATGGTAACTAGCAGACATTGCACACAAGAAACAGAAGTGTAGAATAGAAGATACTGTTGACGCAAACATGTCGAGAGCCCAAAATATCAGCAGTTCACATGAGTACCTCAGATTAAAAGTAGTGTCAGCTGAGGACAAAGCGAGGCTGTGCTAGGGTTTATGCATAGGTAATAATGTTAGATAAAACCCTGGTGTGAAAGGTAACAAATAGATTTGATCCATCAAGAAGAAGAAGTTGCACACACACACACACACACACACACATATATATTTAAAAAAAACTTTGGATGGAAATAATGCCGACCAAGAAACCTCCAATTATAACAGATTTGCATTGGCTAGGATTTGGTAGCAAAGTAGATATGACAAACGGAACTAAAATGGATGGGATCATGATTTGCCGTACCGCCCCATATTGTTCAGTATGAGACATACTATATCATACCAATCTCGTATCGGCATTCTGTCTTGTACCGTATCAAACCATGTACTAACACTATAATACGATGGTATTGGTACAGGATCCAGTACCGAGATAGCAAATCTTGGATGGGATATTGCTTGTTAACTTCTTGTTCAGCATCTTACAGTGCAGGATCTGAATCTCCAGTTGCTTTTTCTCAAGGAACTTACTAGGATTGTTCATTCATTATCATGATCAAAAAAATACATATTAATCAAGGTAAAGATATATCTTTCAGGAATCATGCAGAGTACATCTAGGCCTGCCCCTGTCGACAATATGCTGCATTGCATCAGTTATCAAAAGAAGGCAACATACCAAATCAGGAATGATGCAGTTGTATGCCTGCTCTGAGCAAAAATGTGCTGCAGAGGTTGTCAGAGTAGATTAACATATTCTCAATCGGGACCTCAGAAGGTTTGCAATTAAACAGTAAGTTACAAGAACACTTGGTGCAAAAGGTTATCCTCATCTATGACTTATTGGTCCATATTGGTCAAAGCTACAGCTACATAATTTAATAATTAAACAATGACCGATAGGGGAGAATCCACTGACAGAAATGTGGAGTAGAAAAAAGGGCACTAAGTCATACCTCCTCCACCAGATCCCCAGCAATTCCTCTAACAACTTCACATAAATTATTCTCAGTAAAAGAATCACTGATCCAGAAACTCATATCTTTGTAGCAGGGAGGATACTGCAAGAAAATGAAAATATTACAAAGTAAACAAAAGTACACTCAGTTCTGATGAGCTTCAATAAAATATGAAGGTTACTGTAAAATATAAAAAATTCCCCTTGTAACTATTAGTAGTTGCAAGTTTTCATAATTTACCTTTTTTCTTTTTCTTTTTTTTTCTTTTTTTTTTTTATGTGAATGCCATGTTAATAATAATGAAATGTAGAGTCTTTATGGTAATTGAGCTTTGGTTAAAAAAATCTGCTCGACTTTGGTGATATTCATATGACATATTCCAAAATACCAGAAAAGCCAGAATTTTGTAAATTCAACTCAGGATTGTTTTCCTTTGAAAGAAAAGATGGATATAATACACATAACAAAGCTGTTGTTTATTATTGCATAAGCATATCGATTTTAATGTTGAGATATATGCCTACTGTAAGAGTTTAATATATTCCACAACTGAAAGCCTAATTACTAATCTGTTCATAGGACCTTTTTTTGCATATATTGAATTTAACCACGGAGTTTATCATAGTACCTTTGAAAATGGCTGGAACTTGATGCCAAGTTTTCCCTCAGAAAACTGTACACAGGAAGCAAAAGGTCAGAATTTATTTACATGATGTTGAAGCTTACATACTAAACAGAAACAGTGGATAAAAGCACGTCTTGGTCAATGGGTCCCTAATGTCAACTCAATGGAGAAACTACCAAATTTATGTATTCATATTCATATTCACCTAGACTGTGTAAAATGATGAACTCTAAGCACAAGAAATTAGTGAGAGCACAAATAGGCTTCAAGTTGTTGATGTACATGCTTGCTAACTTCACTACCAGCAACCCTAGCGACGCTCTATCTCCTAAACTTGGATAACATCATATCAAGATAACCTCCATAGCAAATGGTCTTATATTTGTCTTTACATTTTTTACCAAACTTCTCTTGGTGGATGTTGCTTGCATGATGTACATTTGAACATGCATACAAGATATGGATACTGACAGACTTGATATATATATATATATATAAAGCTCTAGCAAGAAATCCCAATTCTACCAGCTGCAAATCAGGTGGAGATGTACTTGTGATGTAAATCGCTGATCAGTTGACCAAAAAAGTCGAATGTCTGGTATATCAAAGAGAACCATTGCAAGTCGTTCCAACCCTAGTCCAAAGGCCCATGCAACACCATCCATTCTACCACTTCTTCTGAGAATCTCCTGCTCTGTCACTCCGCATCCCAACACTTCCATCCATTTCTCCTACAACAGCATTAGGAATTAACAAATAAGCTCCAGATAACACTAGAATGAAGAAAACCACATGAACATATATCAGATACAAAACTATAAAGGAGAAAGAGGTAAAATGGTAGTGTGGGAAGAGAAGCAAAGTTAGCAAAGTGAAGCATAAGCCAGAACCTGCACTTATCTTTACACTTAATTCTTCCCATCAATGAATTCCAACTCCATTAAATTATACATCATCCATCAATTATTGGAAAGTTAGGACTCAATAATGCTAGCACATTTGTAAAATATCTGAACTTTCAATCTTCCATGTTCATGTTATTCATTAAGCATCCGGTTCATGTGAAGCAATGCACAACAAAAGACAGATTAGGCAGGACAAACTACTTATAAGCATATAAAAACAATTCAAGCAATCTTGTCCTTGAATTCATGCATTCATACAGATTACAGCAATTAGAAAGGGCAGTTTAAACCTTTCTTTAATGTGTAACTAACAGGATAATTCATTTTCTAAATGCTCAACTAAGAAGATATGCTAATATTTGCTTGGCACTTTATACTTGAAGGAGAAGGTAGAGGTATAAAATGGAGACATGCACCTGAAAAAATATCTCCAATTCAAA
This sequence comes from Elaeis guineensis, assembly GCF_000442705.2. Lineage (NCBI taxonomy): Eukaryota > Viridiplantae > Streptophyta > Magnoliopsida > Arecales > Arecaceae > Elaeis > Elaeis guineensis. The sequence goes on along the minus strand of NC_025993.2, from coordinate 176,968,126 downwards.
GGATGGATTAGTGAAGGGAAAGTAAGTATCAACCCAGCGCATGTCCACAGCACCTGCACATTTCATTGGATATGTCAGACTGGAACTACAGGTTAGCAGGTCCTTCAATGACCATACAAATAAAAATGCAGCAGCAGCTAACATCCAATGTTAAATAAAGCCAAAAAAGCGAAAAAAGAAAAAAAAAAGAAAGATAAGGGCAAAAGTACCAAAAAGATGCTTTGCCAAACCCTCAAGAGACTTCTTTAAATCCATGGCTACATAAGATGTAGCATCCATGCCAGAACCCGCCCAGTCATCAGGGGAGAAGACACGAACACCTTCCATCTGTATTTGCAGGCACTTATAAAATAATTGATAGAATAACCAAAAAGAATTTCTAAAAGATAAAGTATGAAAACCTGATGAAAGACAGGATAATGAGTTGAGTCAATTGAGTCCCTACGATAGACATCCCCAGTTACAAGAAAATGGGAATGCCCTTTCCTCAATAACTCTGCCTGATGAGCACTTGTATGGCATCTCAAGACAGTCTGAGCATCAACATAATATGTATCATTATAACTCCTGCTTATATGATCAGCAGGAACCAGTACATCGTCAAAATTCTGCAAGAAGCGGCATTTATGGTCACTATATAGAAATGATTCATCAATTGTATGGCCCTCAAAGGGTATGCATGCTCGTGAATTTGGATATAAAGCGACTGGACAGCATGTGACAGCAATGAAACAGGAAATCAAAAAAATGTTGTCGCAATCTCATTAGTGCATCGCTTGCTAATCAAAAGCACTTTGATTCTGCCATTATGATATATATGATATGTGGCTGTGTGAAACCTGCTTCTTAAGATGACTCAAAAATCAATCATCAAAGAAAGTTCTCAGAACCCAATGTCATCATAATTCCTTTCTATTGACACATATATACATCTGATTTTCTTCAAGCAAAACTTTTCTTGCCTTGTTGATCATCTGAGGAGAAAGGAAAACAAGACCTCATCCTTTGTAAACTTGAGATAATTTTTTTATGAATTCATTAATTTCATATGAAAACTAATGTGAAAAGCATATATCAGAAAAAGGACAAATCTGTTATTTTCAAGAGATCCAAAATTCTGAGATGACTAGCAATATATTTTCTTGTTCATCATCATGAGCTGCTGCAAAGATAGGGTATAGGGCACCAAAAATGTTTTAGATGTGTTGAGCTGGCAGTACCATCAAATATTGCATACAATTATTTTCTAATTACACTTATATCATTAGTTGAATTTAAACATATGCTTTTAATTCATTCTACTTTGTGAACTTATTTACAACATGCCAGATTTACCACTAAAATTCTAACTCCAACTTATTTACAGCATCACAGATTTACCACTAAAAAATTTCTAACTTCACACAAGGCATTCACATGATCAACTAGCTATACAGCAAATTTAAATGCTATCTCAGAACCCAAATCAGAATCAATTGATCCACATAAAGTTATCATCTTTAATCTTTTCAGATCTTATGTATAAAAGAATTGGTGTAACAAAGAATGACAATGCTCCATAACAAATTCTCACTTTTTTTCCAAAAAAAAAAAAGGATATAAGCATGAAATTATCAATTTGTTCCACTGCAATAAAGAGAACGAAGCACTTGGCTACTTATAATGTATAGATTACAAGTGCATCGGAAATGAAATGGATAAAAGTATGTGAGGTTTCTTTGGCACCTGTAGATGGCTTATCAGCATTACCTGCACATTTGGCATGGGTGCCTAATGCCAGGGTGTCCCCCAAGTATTGGACATGGAAGCCTTTAAAATCTACATATTGGGACAAAGCACATGTATACAAACAAATGTACACATATACATGTGTATGTATATGTACATGTATGTGCATATGTTTGTGCTTGCTTGTGCATATGCTAAGATATCCCTTAGGTATATATTGGTCAAGTTGATAATTTAGAGGTCATTTGGTATTCCTGCTGTTTTCTGTTTTCATTTTCAAAAGCCCAGCAAGAAAATGAACAAGATCGAATATACGCATGTGTGTGCATATGTTTGTGCTTGCTCGTGCGCATGCTAAGATATCTCTTAGGTATATTTTGGTCAAGTTGATAATTTAGAGGTTGCATTCCGTCTGTTTTCTGTTTTCATTTTCAAAAGCCCAGGAAGAAAATGAACAAGATTGAACAACATGTGTGATGAAACCTTTTCTAATTTTTGATGTGCATCTCCAAGTGCCATTTCATTAATTTGGAGAGAAACAAAAACCTACAAACAACAATGATGCCAAATGAGCCCTTAGTTATTTTAAGTTATTTCCTGGGCATATTTAGGACCTGTATGGTCATGGACACAAGAATTAGATCTGGACACGAGCCCAACTATCTAATGTAGATAGAGGGGAAAAAAAAGATATATAGCGAATCATATAGAGAAAATAATTTTAACTAAAAATTTATATATTTAAATATTGTTTAATTGCCTAAAAGAAAAGAGTATAATTATTATTTGTTAAGGTCTTCAAATATGCATGTTTCACATCCAAACGTTTAATTAGCTTAAGATTTTTAAAAAATATTGATGTTTATGAAAATAATTTAGTTAACTGCATTCCTGGCCAATCTCTAAGATGGACAAAAGCTCACTTTTAGCATTATTATAGTGGGTCGAACTCATTGTTGGAAAAGTTTGACTTTTTACAAATTTTTAAAAGTTATAGTCAAAAGAATTCAATAAGTATCCCAGTGTTTGATGTGTATCCCACTTGGATACATATCCAACAAGGAGGTGCTTCATGTGGGTGTTCAGGTAAGGCAGCATGTCAATACCTTGTTGAGACTTTGAGAGTTTTTACCCCTCCAGCTTACTCCATTAACCCAATTATTCCGGATTTTTTACTCTGCTGCCAGGTGCAGAAGGTTAGTTCTTGAATAAAAACCAAAGTCAAAGGTCAAGGGCCTGATAATGAGGACACTAGGTTCACAAATTCAACTAGAAGACAGCTGCCACTTTAGAATTCTGCACCATTAACCACTCTATATCCCACTACTGCTAAAGCTTGTGGTTTCTCACTAACATCTTATGGCATAAATCTACCAACATAAATGGATAGCCTAACAAAATTTAGAGCATCTTAGAAATCATTTTAAAATAGGTCATTACAAAAATCTTGGGACATGGTTATTATATAAACCTGTGCTTGTATAACCATGGGTTATGCACATCTTCTTCTTGAGTTATTCTGGAGAAATGCATCATTTCCAAGCAAGAAAACAAAGGTTTTAATACCTGCTACCCACCAACATATTTGCATGAGAAAATTTTGATTCGGAAAAGAAGCGACAAGACAGAATTTTTGGATCTTTAATGAAAATTTATGCACAAGTCCTAAGATATCCATAGAAGTAATTCCTTGGTACCTCTTTGATGGAAACAATGGGACATAAGTCGTCAAATTTGACAAACTTAGCCGGGAAGTTAGTGTCAAAGTAATCGTAGATGGCATTTTTCAAAATCCCAATCGGATGGTTATCTCGGCGATGAAGCTCCACCCCAAGCTTTGAAAATATTGTGTCCGGGACATTGTTCGTGGGATCATTCTCCTTTACCACATCTAACCCATCAACCAAGAAGCAGAAAGAAAATCAAGTTGATGCTACCAAATCGTCATCTTTTCCAAAGAGCAAACCCATCAAACCAAGAAACATAAAGAAAAACATTGAGTTAATGAATTCAAAAAAATATTATCTAACCAAATATCAAACCAACGATACGAAAATGTTTTTTTTTTTTTTTTTAAATCAACGAAGCAAGGAAAGAAAAAACACAAACATCGAATCAATTATTCAAAAGCATATCAAACATGCCGCAAAAATGTGATGTTTTGAAATAAGAAACATGGAGTACCTATCCCACCACCCAAAAACCGGAGAGGAAAACCAAAGATCGAATCAATTGTTAAAAAAAAAAGAAAGAAGAAGAAGTCTTTTTGAACCAGATATCAAGCCAATGGCACAAAAATGCGATCTTTTGAAAGAAGAAGAAAGAAGAAGGAGCCACCGTCTTTGGCGATCTTGACGCCGCCGATTTCGAGGAGAGCGGCGATTGGCTGCTTCCATTTCTTGCTGGATCTGTTGGAAGAGAGAGAGGAAAAGGGGGAAGAAAGAGGAGAAGAGAGGGAACGGAAGGAGAGGAAGCGGTAGAGAGATGGAGGAGCGAAGGAATGGTGGCGAAGAAGGAGATAGGAAGGAGATTTGAGAAGGGGCGAGTGGGAGAGAGGCATCGCCATTCGGAAGGCGTGGGCGGGATGGATGGAGAGAACTCGGATAAGCATCCTCTAACTCCGGAGGTCAAAAAAAGCTGGGATTTTTCCCCCGGAGTCTCCCACCGACGCTCGCAGAGCCACAAAGAAGACTACAGCCGCCGTAGAAATTTATCAGTAAGGAGGGTATCCCCAAATAACGGATGCCTCTGAAAATAGTTATTTACTGTTATTTTCTAATGTAAACATTCAAAATAATAGTAACAGTATTTTAGCTGTTCTAACAAGATAATAATCTTTATACATACAATATATATATATATATATATATATATATATAGTAATCATTTATGTAGAAGTATTTGTCCCGATACTTATCAAATGATCCCCTCATACCTATACCGAGAAAAAACTAAAAATTCCCCTCACACCACAGATGGGTTAAAAACAGGCTGATGTGACAGTAATTACAATTAATAAAAGATAAATCATTTTTAGGAATATAAAAAAATTTTAAAAAATGCTACAATAAATCAAAATTTGCTATTTATCTAAGTCCCTCAAGTGCATTTTCGCTCCAATCTTCCTCTTATGTCTAAGAAACGTGACGGTCATTTAAATAAAAAATATTTAAAAACTAGTTATATCTATTATTATGAGGTTACATTGTTTGGATAAAATATTATCATATTTTTTTTATTTTTTGAACCTCACTTTCAATCTTATTTTTTTTTTAGCAAAATAATGGAATGCACCACCACACATATTATTTGATATAAAAGAGATACAAAAGTGGAATGGAGAAAAAATATTAGAGAGAAAACTTACAAAAAAAATGAGAGACATAAAAAATGAGAGGCTAACCAACCCACATGATAAGACTTATTTTAAGAATATTAATGCCATAAAATATAAAGCTCTATTATGTTAAGCTCTCAAATGTTGAATATTTAAATATTATGTAATAGGTATTTTGAAATTTGAATTTCATTTTAGAAGCTTATGGTGTTTCCAAGATGCTCTTTTATTTCTCATAATATATTTAGCTTGGTCTTCTCCTCCTCCTTTCCTTATCTTTTTAGCATACTTTTGTTTTGATATAATAGGAAGATATTTTTAGCTCCAAGCTAATCTATCAAGGTAATAAATTTTAAAATATGTAAGTAGAACTCTAATCTAAATCACTAGCAAACTCCTAAAGACTCTATCAGTTGAATCGCTTACATTTTATTTACTATATTGAACTAATATTTATCTAACAAGTTGGGATATTTAAATCTCCATGCTATTAATTACAAAAAACTCTTGATTGAACTCGTATTATTTTGTTAAATGAATTATTCCTTGCATAGTAAAGGTTAATATATGCTTTATACGGTAACTTTGAGTGAAATGAGAGTAAAAATGAGTTAAGTGGCTGGGAGAAAAGGAAAGAAAAGATTGGCTTTGATAGAGTAGGGAGAAAGAAGAGTTAAGATTAAAAAATTCTAAGAAATAATGTTCGAGAGGATTATTAGGTACATGAAGTATTTAATAAAATATAAGCTTGCTTAAAGAAAAAAGAATTTGATGGAGTGAGAGGAGAGAGAATATAGGATCTAGAATTTTACAAAATTGAGATTAAAATAACTTATTAGATATTGAGGTAACTAAGAAAAATGATAAGATAATTTGAATAAAGTTTGCATTCTAGCTTTCTTTGAAATAAATTCCTTTGCTTTGAAAAATTCAAAATATCCACAACACCTTTTTTTAATATAATCCAATCTCAACATGGAAATGAAATAAAATCACTCCTACATTTTTAAAAATAATTGTCTCAAAAAATAATATTATTTTTTGTATGTATGTATGGAAATATTTTAACAAGCATAAGGTTTAGTATCTTTGACTTATGTAAAAGTTAAATTTTATAACAAGCAAAAAAAAAAAAGAAAAGTCAATTGCATGATGTTATATATCATTAAATTGGATGACAAAATTTGCTTATGTAGATATTGCTAGATACAGGAAGTATAACCATAGAACTTATTAGTAGTTTAATTTTAATTTAGTCTTTATATTCATTTAAACAATGAATCATTATTTCACAAGTTATTTTTATTCAAGCCATTGAATTTACGCATCTATTAGAAAACTAATGGCTTTTCAATATTAAATATTTTTAGAAGATAAAATAGATGGCAAATTCAAAACATAGAAATTCTAGTTACTAGTATAAAATGTTTAGATTTAAAAAAAAAAATATCTATGAACCATTATTCCTCAAGATGTCTTGATGCAAGTTGTTATGTTGGAAAAATATTTCATGATAAAATAATGACTTCATATTTGAAAAATATAATACTCCATATATTTTTTTTCATTCATCTTTCCTCACTATTGTACTCCCTCATACTTGCTCTTCATGTTATGTCAATATGTTGATGTATCCTTATATTTAATTATAAAAAAAAAAGTGTCTATAAGATGCTTGAGGTTCATACGATTTTTTGTTTGTAATTTATTTCCTTGATTTTTATAAATAATTGGTTGTTTTATTGCACCATCTTGAGCAATTACCATGAAGTAAAATTTCAAACAATAAGATACATTGTAAAGTTATATCAGATAGGATTTAAGAAAACTATGTACTGTTTAAATAGAAAATTTTAATTTTTGAAGTATTTTATATATTGATGATTTTATATGCAAAAATTTGAAAGTTTTCATGCTCGAATCATTTGTTTACCATCAGATTATAAGCATGAAAATATTATATACTTAATAACAAATCCATATTAGTAATATAAATAATTTTTTGAAAGTATAAATTGGTCAAGTCAATAAAATCATTATATGTTGGGTACTAGTGTCTTGATTTTCACTAATTTATTTAACTACAATATTTAACAATTTAATGATTATATTTTTTTATATATTTATTATTTCTGATTAAACATAAAATTCTTCATATTTAGATTTTTTTACAATTAACATACACTCAAAATAATATATACTAAGAAATCCACATAATTTAAATAACATATTGAGAGTACCAATTAGTCAAGTTGGTAAAGCCACCGGATGTTGGGTAATAATATTTTGGTTTTATTGAATTTATTTTTCTATAAAGCATCTCGATGACTAGTTAATAAATTAAAATAATTCTCTGTTCTATTTCTTTTTAATTTTAATTATTCAAATTAATCTTTTCTTGGGCAGAAAAACATCAAATGGGCCTATGCCTGGCCCAAGGTGTGACCCAACCCACACAGCGCAGTTTCCCTTCTCAAACAGAAACCCCTGCAAACCCCCTTTCTGTCTCTTTTTCGTCGCTGGGAACCTCCACTGCGCGTCCTCCTCTCAAACACCTGCCCTACAAATCAAAGGAGGCGCGCCCCCCCCCCCCTCTCTATCTCTCTCTTCCCCCTCCTCCCCACCCCGGCCATGAATCTCCTGCGGGGCTTCTCCGGTAAATTCATTCGTAATCCAAGAACTTCTATTCCCCCATCTCTATTCTCAACCTCACATCAAATCTCTTTTTTCCCCTTGTTTTGATCCATAACAGCTCACAACCGCCGCTCCCTGCCTATCCTGAAGCATTCCCCCAGGCCCTTCTCGGTGGAGACGGCGGAGTACGCGAAGAGGAACTACGCCAACAACATCTCCGAGTACAACACCGTCATCAGCTCACTCATCGCCCAGCGAAGGCAAATCTCCGATCTTTCTTGCCTCCTTTGCTCTTATTGCCCCTTAGATCTCATTCTTGATCGGTTTTGTGGAATGTGGGCTTCAGGAATTACTTGCTGAGGGATGTGTACGATGACATGATGCTCGACGGCGTTCAGCCGGTGCGCGACACATTCCACTCTCTTATTGTGGGGACCATGAAGGGCAGCCGGCTCCAAGATGCCTTCTTCTTCCGCGACCAGATGAAGGCCATGGGTTTGCCCCCCGATGTCGGTTCTCCTGTCCTAATTGCTCCTTTTATCTTTTATTGTACCATGAATTCTGAATATGGTTGTGGATTGGTTGCACCTTGCAAGTGACCATAAATCTTGTAGATTTAGAAGTTTTAAGAGTTGGAGTTTTGCATGGAAAGGACTTGAAGCCTCCTTGGTTTTGCAGGTTAATCTGTACAACTTCTTGATCTCGACCTGTGGGAAATGCAAGAACTCTGATGCGGCAATAAAGGTAGGTTGTTTTTTACTTGCCATTTTTTGAATTTTCTTGTTTAGCAATGTTTGAGTCTGATCTGAAAATACCTGGTGGTTGTAGTGATCATGATGTTCTTTTCGCTCGTTAGTTATCCCCTTAAATATTATTATTTGATAATCGTTTTTTTTTTTTTTTTGGAATTTTATTTTTATAACGAAGCTTTTGGAAGAAATGAAGAGGCACGGGGTGAAGTTGAAAGGAGAGACTTATATTTGCCTCCTTAATGCTTGTGCAGCAACTGGGCGTACAGATCAAGCGTATGTTGTATTGGTGATTAAATACCACTTAATTTAATTTTATCAATATTGTTGATTATGTGAGATTTGTCAGTCTGTTACATGAATCGGAATTTTTATAACCTTGCATAGATAGTGTATCTGTAGTTGTTTTTTATGTGAATGTGGAATATTTATTGTCAGTGCCGGTGAGCAATGGAAATTTAAAAATGCATTTGCTAAAGCATAATATCTTTAAAAATGCATTTGCTAAAGCATAAAATCTCAGCAGTAGATTTCAAGTGTTATTTTTCTAGTACATGCATCTAGTTTCTATTAAGCTTCATGCTCCAAAAGTAAATGTTTGCACCCATTGAGTTTTGTGGCTAAAATTATATGGTAGTTTTATATGAGTCAGACTACCTCGACGAACAGTGGGCCAGTCTACCCTTTTTTCCCCTTTTACATAAAAAGATGTATGAGATGATTTGTGAAAACAGTTCAATTTGCTTATCCAAATGCATTAAAAGTTGACTGATCATTAAGTTGAATCAATTTATGTCACAGCTATGCAATTGTTCGTGATATGACTGCTGCTGGCCTTGGATTAAACAAATTTTGCTATGCTGGACTTATAACTGCATTTAAGAACAAGTTACCAATCACGGAGGAGACTACCACAAAAGTATGCGATGCAAGCTGTAATAAATTCTGGTTCTTCTCATTCTTTACTGATATTTGTTCGGCACCTTTCTAAAAATGTGCTCCAATGAAAAGGTTATCGAACTTGTCAAGCAATCCAAGGGGTGGTCATCAATTGAAACTTCAAGTGATAGTGGAGAGAATGTGATGATGAATGTCTCTGAGGAGGAATTGTATAATATCCCAACTGCAGAATATGTGCACAGACGGGCATTTATAAACAGACAGTTAACAGTTTATCATGTAGCTTTACATGCATGCACAGATTTAAAGAGTAAAGAGGTATTATTTTTATCTTTTCTTAAAAGTGGAGCCTGTTGTTGATCAATATTATGGATACACTGTTGAGCATGATAATGTTATTATGCAGTATCTGAGCACTGTATTGCTTGGCCTGTAAAAGACAAAGTTTTTTGCCGTAATTAGTTTTTGCAAGTTTTCCCTCTTAAACCCTTTCAGTGACTTGTTTTTATATGCTTAAAATGCATATGTTTTACAGTGCCTATAGAAAGCGCATTTTTATATTGAAAATAATTAACTAATTTTGATTGAACATTTTTTTCTGGAATGAGCCAAAGCAGTTATTTGGTTGTGCAACTAAGAGTTCTATAATTTGGACCTTTGTGCTGTAGCTGAAGCATATACAGATGATGCTTCTGGCTATCAGAAAAGAATATGCTCTTTTCACAAATTATTGGGTTTCTTTCTTGTATTGATGTGGTTGGTCCTAAATGCATGACTGAATTCAATAAAGTCAAATACGTCAAATATGCAACTTTAAAACTGAGAATTATTCTGTTCTTTATTTTTATGAACAATCTTTTAGTGATGTGGATGTATTCTGTGCTGGCCTATACAGTGTGATGTTTATTTTTATTTATCTGATATTGGGAATGCAGATACCTTTTTCTCCCCCTTTTGAAAGTTATGTCTCCTGTGAACTTGTTTCTAAGCATCAGTTAGCTGTTTTCTGAGTTCCATGCATTTTTGGTTGGAAGAGCTTGGTTCAATGTCAAGATCATACTTTGTATGCATTCAGATAGATACACAAACATGTTGAATCTTAAAAATTTGGGTTCACAACAATTAATATTTAGCTTGAGGTGTAGGGTATGATGCTTGCATGCTATCACTTTGTCCTAGTGCAGGATTTTAGTGGTACTATAATGGAGGGTTCTGGAAATTGGAACAAAATTCTGGAGCTCTAGCAGAAGCATTTGCAAAAGATGCTTGTGCCTGGCAAAGAATATTCATTGTTTGTACATGATCTATGTATGTTGTAGTAATTTTGGATAGTGCAATAGATAATCCATCTTATTGGGCTGCAAAACTTAGTTGTAAGGGGTTGAATTTGCATTAACTGATAGCTCTATAAAACATTGAACCATTTATGCTGGGCCTTTAAGCTTTGACACCAAATTTTTTGATGTAGTAAAAGAGAATAAAGAGAAGGAGGAGCAAGAAATAGAGGGGAAAGAGGAGACGTGGTTTCCTCAACTGCAAAATATGTGGAAACCCCACCTATAATAAAAGGATTTATTTAAATTCAAACTTGATATTCAACTCCCCCTACACTAAATGAAAGCTTATTCTAGATCAAAATCAGTACAACTGTACAAGTCTAATAAACCTAAAAGTAATGTTGGCCATTGATTTGAAGGCTTAAAGAAGTTTTTGAATTTTTACTAGTAAACTTATTGGGGTTCCATGACCTAAAAAAATTGGTTGAAACAAAACTCAAAAATGTTCAAAACAATAGCAAAACAGGTTTATGTCTTCTCTCTCTCAAATGTGTAACAGTGAATGCCTAACCATCTGGTGTTCTACATAAATAAGCCTGTAATCAGCTCAAGATGCCAAACTCCTAACTGTTGGTGTTTTGATCATTGGCCTTGAGCCCTGTAATGTTTGTCTATTACTTTCCATCTAGACTCAAATTTGCGTGATTCTTGATATGCTTGAAATCTAATTAAATAACTATCTAATGAATCTGACCTCTATCCTTATTCATCATTTTTTTCCCATGACATAATCTTTGGCTGCTACTAATAAGTACAAGATATGTCGATTTGCTGCTCCTTGTTTTTGACCATGATTGTTGCTCTTGGATCAGAATTGCAACCAATAACTTGCATCCACATGCTCGCCCCTGAACTCCAGCTAGGCATACTTTCCCTGATCTTAGACACAAGAGTTCCTAATAGATCATTTTGGAAGTGTGATCAAATTTACCTTGTACCTACATCTTAAATACATGACATTGACATGTCAACCTTGCACTAATAAACAAGTCTCATGGAGCCTTGTCATTTAGTTTTTTTAATTCTCCAAATGATGGAAATGCTTGTGCCTAGGGAAACTATATATCTCTAATATTTTACTTCTAGCCTTCTGGGCTTGCTGAAAATCCATGTAGAAGGCAAAACCCTAGTTTGAGAAGTGGCTGATACTTTCTTCATTATGCTGTAGTTCTTCCATCAATTTCTTTAATAAATTTAAATATTTAAGTCATTTTAAGGCTTGGAACATCTTTTCCTATGGAAACAAATTGTTAGTCATTTGCGACTCTTACTTATTGATTATCAAGCCATTGGACTTATCTTGCTGTCACACTAAATATGTTCCCTTTGACATTTGACTTATCTTGCTCTCACATTAAATGTATGCCCTTTGACATTTGAGTTGTCTTGCTGTCGCACTAATTGTATTCCCTTTGACTTTCTAAACCATATCTTCAAATTGTTCGTTAATCATTATGATTGTAAAGATGGGGGTTTAACTTTCCTTACAATATTAATTGATGTAGAAAATATAATTTTGACCTGATATTCACATTTTGATCAACTTACATTTTGTAATGGCATAGACACTCAAGAAAGGTTAGTAGAAGGTTACTAGTTGGGGTCCTTAGCCTTAAGTACCCAAGACCTCCCAAATACATCTGACGTGGGGTTAAACACATGCCTATGCAGGTCCTGACTACTTTCCTTCTTTAAGCCCCAGTGCCCCTGCTAGGGGTAGTATTGTCAAAATGGGCTGGCCCAGTCCGGCCCACAAGGGCCTAAAATTTGATGGGCCGGGCTGGGCTAGGCCCAACCAAAAGATGGGACACAATATAACTGGCCCAGCCCAGCCCTTTAAGGGCCGTGGGCCAGGCCGGATCAGCCCATTGGCCTTGAACCTCAAATGACTGAAGAGTAAAAAAAAGAGAGGCAGAGAGCCCGAGAGAGGGTGAGCCTCGAGTGGTCGAGTATGGAGAGTGGAGAGAGATCGAGAGAGCTTGAGGGGAGGCCGAAGGCGACGCGGATCTAACTCGAAGAGTGGAGAGAGACCGAGAGAGCTTGAGGCGCGGCACGCGGAACTGACTCGAAGAGTGCAGAGATCGAGAGAGCTCGAGGAGGAACTGCAGCTGGATTTGACTCGGAGGTGGTGGTGCCGACGATGAGGAGGATAAGGAGGGGGTTCGTCTGGAGGTTGGATGGAGGGCATCCGTCGGTGGAAGAGAGGAGGGGCTCGGAGGAGGAGAGGGATCGCCTGGAGGTTGGATGAAAAGGCGTATGTCGGCAGAAGGGAGGAGGGGACAGGCGTATCTTGATTCGTGATCAGACTCGGAGGCCGGAGGCGGCGGCATCGGCGATGAGGAGAGGGATCTATAGAGCTGGGAGGTGAAAAGGAGAGGAATCGATGGAGGCAGTCATCCTGCTGGTCTGCGGCAGCGGCCGGCGATGTGGGGCAGCGGGGTTCAGGAGTCCGGGATTAAAAAACGAATAGAATTTTTTTTTTTAAGATTTTCTTTTTAAAGTTTTCATGGCCCACTCGGGCTAGTCCGGCCCAACTCATGTTAGCTCTTGGGCTGATGTGGGACGGTCCAAACAGGCCCTATTGTTATTTGGGCTATTCATATAGCAGCCCAGCCCACCCCATTTACAGGGTTGGATCGGGTCGGCCTTGTGGGCCAAGCCCATTTTGACAGCCCTAGCTAGGGGGAAGGGTCCAATTAGAAACACTACGATCGGCTCCTGGTTTGCCCCAAAAGGGCCTGTGCTATAGTGTTTCTTAGCCACGCATAAGCTGTAGGCTGGGTTGGCTTTTATACTATTTGTGACAACCCCACCTTAAAAGAGATAGCTAGAAGGTTATTGATTGGGATCCTTGGTTTTGCTTAAGTACCCAAGACCTCCTTGGCAAACACCTGATGTGGAACTCAGCACACACCTTTGTGGGTCCTCTTGCTTTTTTGTTGATCATTTTACTGACTTCTTTTCTATATAATTCAATATCGTGTTTATACATATGAATATTGTTTTATTTGTTGTGTAAAAGATCATCTTTGAAACATAGATTTTAATTATATGGCTAGTATGATCTTGTTATGACAACTGGCTAACATAGTTAACTTGTAGCTCTGATGATGCTTTTGATTTGGCTTTATTGTTCGGTTATAGTTTAATTGTTTCCCTGAGTCAATGGAATTGATTATTTGATCAATAAAGACTTTCCTTTGGCTTTATTCTTGGCTTTATAGTATTGGTATTAATGAAACCATAGACTGTGGCTGATAATTGAACTGTTGATTCTGGATGGCTGATTATTGAACTGTTGGTTATTAATTTGAATTTTATCTTGTTATTACAAAAAATAATTGAGGGAGCATGAATTCAATGTTTAGTGGACTATATGACCATAGCTCATAAACATCCATTCATGTATTGCAACAGCAGTTGTTAACTAGCTTCTGCTTTCTATTCTTTCTGCAGACAATGGAAACACTTCTTGAAATGCTCAAAAGAGATGGCTATTCTTATGATGGCTTCATTGTGATGCAAGCAATTAGGTATTTTTTCATTTAAATACCTTGTTTTCAAGAGTTAGTTCTAGCTCGTAGATTTATATTCTTTATCAAGGATCCTTCAATGTACTTAATGGTTAAACTTATGCTGGACTTTTTTGTTTTCTTCTGATGCAAGAGAATGTGATCTCAGTGTTTACATTGGTTGATGTATTAGTTTCACTCTTTTTGTTTTTGTGGTAATATGAGTACAGAAGTACTCTGTAGTTAGAGCTATGCCTCCTTAATTTACCTTACAAATAAAATCATTTATATGAAGTTATACGACTTTGTGTTAATTGCAAACCAACTAATGTTTGAGTTTATTAATTTGGTAATATTCAGCACCTAGTAGCTTTATCAACTCAGTCCCCTTGCAGCCTCATTCCCCATCATGTACTAATAGTTTGCGAAAGCTTGATTCAGTTCAAGTCCAAACATTGGATGAGATCAGTCTATCTGTGAAATTTGGTTGGGTTTGGAGTCCATTGGCTGTTTTGTTTAGGTTGGGCACTATAGCTCACTGATCGGCCTGACTGCCTCTCTCAGAGCAGAGGACCCTACCTCAAAATTTTAGCTCCTATAATATGACCCATTCCCATGCTATATGCCTGTTTATTGTACAAACTCTTTTATTAACACTAGTTATAATGCATGTGTGGAAGCATGTGGTTGCTAAAGATTTTAAATTTAAAATAATTTTATTAAAATTTAATTTTTAAAATAGCTGAAACAATTAATTCATAATCAACTTTTTTAATGCATTATCGAACCTTCTTCTCTTGGTTCACATTCACATTTTCTCTCACACGTTGGTTTAGAAGTTAGTACAAGTGGATCTTTTCCTACATGCTGTCTCAACTTTCCTTTTCTCATTATCAAAAATCAAGCTATGTTAGAATCCCTTCGTCTATAGAAATCTAGCATGTCTTAAATCTTTTCAAGAAAGAAAAGAGTTATTATATGAATATTTTAAATTTTTAATGGAGTATTCCTATTATGGTTTGTGGAATTGAAAAATTGGGAAATTTAGCCATTTTTATGTAGTTTAGGAATTATGGATTTCTTTTGTCATTTATTCATGATTGCAATCTCGATAGCAATTTCTCTGGATTAAACTTAGACTTTCTTGGTGTGCAGAAATCTCAGAAGCACCATATTCTAAAAGAGATTTGGAGGGAAATAGAGTTTTTGACATAGGTTGCCTATTTTGAAGCTACGATTAGATTGTCTTATGTTCAGCTTGTTGTCAATAATAAAATGATATAATATACATATGACCTTTTTAAACATTATATTTATTTTAACTGATATTTTTCTAAATGACTATCTCACTGATCCCATTAGAATGATATTCTTGTTGTCCCAAACACCATATATACACCTTAAAATGATGTCTAACTTTTTTCTTGGCAGTTTATTGTTCTTTATTATTGCTGAAGTTTTTCTTTCTTTCTTTCTTTTTCCAACTGAGACTTACTGAAGCTGCAACTACCAAAATTGCCAAGAACAAAACTCATTTGACCTATTTGAGACCAAAACCTAGTTTCAAACCTTGTGCTCAAAAATATGGATTGAAAATAACAAAGGATTTTGCCCATGGGGATGACATATCTCGAAAATAGAAGGAAAAATGGATCCTATTCCATCTTGAACTTAAGAAAGTAGAAGTCAAGGCTTCTTGAGAAAATAAAAATCCCAATGTTGGAATTATACAATCATGTTTCCACATGCATGACTTTGGAATTGTCATACATTTTACACATAATCTTTTCTCTATATTATATGCAATTATTGAAGATAATGCTTCTGCTATTCAATTTTCAAAGCTCATATTAACTCAGGATGACTCATACAGGTAGAGAATGACTATACACATGTATAAGTTATGAGCATATCACAGATGTCTTTTTTTTTTTTTTAATTATTTTTTTTTTATGCAGTTCCTTGTGAAAAGGAACCCTTATTATATTAAAATTGAGCTTTAGTCGGTGCAATTTGGTTCATCATTCAAAAGCATAACAAATCTAAAAATTTGGCATGATTTGAAGGAGATTTAGTCAATTCGTTTAGAAAATTGTTTTTTTCATTATGGTGAAAAACCTTTGTCTTAATGAGTAAAATGCTTGTCTAAGTTGAGCTGCATGGATATGTTTAATAACACATACCTTACAAACTTTTCATATCTTTCTCCAAGAAAATTTTGTAGATGGTAAATAAAATGCTTGCTTTTGTCTCATTTCTATATTTGCGGTCTATATATTACACCATTATATTGTCTGATACACAATGATAAGCAGGAGGTTTCAATACTGTCGATACTGTGATGAACTATTCCCCTCCTTGTTAGGTGGCAAGGTATACTTACTGTACATGCAGATAGTCCTTGAAAGTTGTACACATCTTTTTTCCGTATACTTTATAACACGCACGTATACTAACTTGGGAAGAAAGGACCTGAAAGGAGTGAAACCAGTCATATAGTTAATTAAGATGCAATTTGTAGCAACAAGTGACTCTTGTGGCAAAACATCTCCTCATACCTTTGAAAACCATATTAAAAGCTTGCTATTGTAGGTAAATTAATGTCCTTACTGGATTATAAGGATTTCAATTTTGTCAATGCCTTACCAAAAATTTGATGGTAGTTCAGTTTGTCTTCAATTTGTTTAAGAAGATAAACTGCTTTTGGTTCATCTTCAACTCACTAATGCCATAAAGGAAAAAAAGCAAGGTTAGGGACTGTGTTGGGAAGTTACCAAGACGGTATCATCTTGAAATTTGGGTTTGCATCTAATGATCATGGGGAAGACATTTTTATATTATTTTATTTTCTGTTATTTATTTCTTTTAATGATTGTTTTAGATGGTATCTAGGGTTGTCAACATTTAGGATTAGGGTACGTTTTTTGAATTGATTAGATTTATGGTGCCATAGTTGAATCTGAGCTCTTCCTTTCCTTTCTTGCCTCTCTTTTCCTCTCTAATGTGCATGCCAAAACATGCATTCAAGAAGAAAGAGTTATCGGATCTTTCTTTTAACGAGGTCATATGCTTGTATTGGTTGCCATTGATAGACTGTCAATGGCCTAGTTGCTCGTAGTTGGGACTACCAGCATGGAGCGGGACACCCTGGTTACTAGGTCTCAGGGTTCTATCTGTCCTGGGAGCCCATTCATCTCTTACTAATCCAATCTGGGACGGCCATGATGGACTGACTCATTAATCCTTGTTTATTTATAATCCATAAATGATGGTGCAAAGAATTGGAAAATCATTGAGAATTTGCTCTGGAGCATTATAATGAAAAAGGGGTAGTTAAGCTATTGTTAGGATTAAGAATTTTGAACAAAGTATTACATTAATAATGACTAGATTCCTTATATAAATCACCAACCATAGCAATTACTATTGCAATTCCTGATAAGTTGCTATTAGCAAGGCTGACATTGATGTTAAATACAATCTAACAAAATGTGAGAGTTGAGTACTTAGGCAGTTCATGATGTTTGATAGTGGGGCAATGGACCAGAAATTCATGATTAACCAAGTTTGCTGACTCAGATATGCATGGGTGGCTATGACAGGTTGGAGTTACTCATAAAATTTGTGGTCCTTATATAAGCGTATATGGACATGATGCTGATTTTGCCATTTAAATTGGGAAAGAAATATTGCATTAAATGGGAACCGAGTGGAGGAACATGTTACATGAAACTGTTTCCATATGCTGGCGGGCCTGTCAATATGCCAGTTTTTTTTTAAGAGAAGTGGATTGAAGACTATCTTCATAAGTAGTGATTAAGTTTGCCCTAATCTTATTGATCTCTGATGTAAGGACTGTAATTTGTATATTGTCATAATAATTACTTATTTTGTTGAAGTGCCAGTAAATGTATGTATGTATGTATATGTATGTGTATGTGTATGTATATGCATATGTATATGTATATGTATATATATGTATGCATGTATGTCACTGAGATTATATTCATGTTCCCAAGATGTTCTTTATGCTTGTCAGTCGATGTGACCAGGCCCTCATCAGGTATTGTCCAGTTGGAGCCTTCTGTTATTTAACAAACCTTGATGAGTTTGTTTCTTATTTTTCATACGGCAGCCATGAGATCTGGACATGTAGATGTTATGTAGTGTTTCTGAAATAATACCTTCTGTGAGGTTTTGCTTATAATGCTTTATCATCTGTTTCCAATTATAATTGTATATAAACCATTGTTGCTTTATTTCAAACTTTCATAATTACTGATGGTTATCACTGGTAAGCTGCCTTCAACAGGTGTTATTTTCATTGCGGCGATATGGATTCTGGTGTTAAGATTTTTGAGGAGTATATAAGTTCTAGAACCCCAGCTGCTGAGTTATATGTGGTGAGTCTGTTGATATAATTGGTCATCTGGAGTATTTTTCAGTAAAAAATGGCTGGTCTTACTAGCTACTTCTCGAAACTTAGAATATAGATGCTCGTGGTTCAGTGTCATTATTAGAGTATTTGTTTTGCATCTATGTGGATTCCTGGCTATTGTATCAACATGATATCTGCCACACAGATTGGAATTGGCTCATGAGAGGAGTCAGAGGAAGGTGAGTGGAAAGGACTGGAAGGCTATTGATTCTGTTAGTTTTCCAAAAATCATGAGGTTGTTGGATCAACATTGTTACCTAGAAGCTTGACATGAGCGCAAAGTGATTAAGCATCCTAAAGCATCAGACACAACAACCTCCAAAACTCTAAGCACTGTGTACATGTGTATAAATATGTATATATGTTACATGTATTTATATATCTATGTATATAGGTATATATGTTTGTATATACATGTAGGTAGCTTTTGATGCTTATTCATTAAAATAAAACTTAGTAGATATATTTACATTTAAAACACAATGACATTTCACTTAAAATGTTCATATAATGGTAATAACTTCATATTGAGAATATAATGATACTTTGCTTGAAGCATCCATATAATCTTGATAACTTTATCAAAATCATGACGGCACTTAGCTTGAAGGGATACTTAAGATGTCAGCCAAGGGATACTTAAGGTGTCTGTTACTTAGATCTAAGAATCTCCTACATGACATTACAAAAAAAAAAAAAGTGCCAAGCTTTAGATGCCTTTTGCTAACATCAGCAGAACACTTCAAAGTGAAGTTTTTAGGGTGTCGTTTTGTGCTGCGTCCAAGTGTCCAGCAGTGTTAACACTCATAGACAACTTGAAAATAGAGCTTTCAAGCAATGTAGAGAATAATGTTTTTATTTTGGAAATTTGAAGGACAGAGCTTTCTGTTATTGTATAACACAATAGTAGTTTGAGATAGCTCTAGGAACGTTGACTGATAATTATCTCTTCATCAAATAGAACTGCCACTAGTTGCATATATATGAGGTTTGGAAAATCTCTACATGGCAACCCTACAAAAAGTTGTGATTCTGCACCTAGTAAAGAATTTGAAATTATGCTATCTCCTGACACTCCATTTTAGCATGGCTTAGTACTTGTGAAACATATGGTTCCCCTATGTGGTTGTATTTTAACAATCAAGCTGTTGCACTAAGTTGATCATCCTCTAGTATTTGCATTATATGCATGTCCTTTTCATAAATTCTGTATATATTCAATATGTCAATGTTTCTATATTACGAGGTTATTGAATTTACAATTATCTGAATCACCATGCTATAGGTGCATCTACTCTTCTCTCATGAAAACAATTTGGCTTATTTTGGTATTTTTTCATGCAAAATTTGTTCTATAAGTTATAACTTGATTGATTCCCATCTGCGAAATATGTCCTGAACTACTAACAACATATTAGTTGTTTGGACATGTTACATTCATTGTTTATATGGATTAAAATTGAGAAGCTATGGCTGAACTGATACATAAGTTATGGACTAATATGTTCCGTTAAATTCTGATATGTATAATCAATATTTATATTATCCATTTAATCAGCAGAGAAAGTACAAAAGGAAAATCTTTTGAGTATCTGTGTGAGAGAATAATATGCCTTACATATGCTAGCCTTTGAGGATTGCATGAATCTATTCTGCAATCATGCACATATAAACAATCTTTAGTATTTTTCACATTGATGCACTTGTCAAAAACCAATTGTGTACTTAACCCTGCAAACTTGTCATTTGCATATTTACTCCTAGATCAAGTTCTTTTTGTATATTTATCCCTGCCATCGCTCTTTTAGAGGTGCCATTAAGCTTTCATCAAAGTATTAGTAAATTTATGAAAGGACATTTTACCCCCATAGAATCAACTCTAAAATTAAAATTAAAACATAGTTCAGGAGCTCCTAACCATCCAGTAAAAACAAACCTCTTAGCACCAAGACAACATTTAGTAATGGCATGAAGTGATGATTCATTTTGCTTATGCCGATTGAATTAAATTATCTCTACTGGTTTATCACATTTAAATGGTCATTTTTTCTTTTTGACAAAAATTAACAAAACACAAACTCCATTTTATTCTTTTGGATATTTTCAAAATATTACTACTTAAAATAATCAAAACTTATTAATCCATTCAACTAGTTTTAAATATTTTTTGCATCATATATTAAATTTTCGTGAAACTTTTTCTAAAAATTTATATGATTTATGATTATTTTATATTTATTCTACTATTAGGAAATACTGTAGAGTGTAGATCCATGTGATTTAAAATGTAATAATTAAAATGAATATTTATCAATAGCTATAATTATTTTTTCTCTGGTAAAAATAAAAAAGTAAATATACTTAATTTTTTTTTGAACATTTTGAAACTTCATTTTGTGAAATGTAGTTTGTGTAAGTAAAATGAGTCCTCACTTTAAGCCATCACTAAATGTTGTTCCGGTGGTTTGGAGGTTTGTGTTTTACTTGATGGTTAGGGGTCTGATTTAGCTTTTAAAAGGTTTATTCATTTATTTATTTTTAAGAGCTAGTTCTGCACAGGCAAAAGTGTTTCATAAATTTAATAACACTTTAATGGCAGTTTAACATCATCAAATGGAGAGTAATGGTAGAGTAAATATGTAAAAAGAGCTCGATCTAGGGTGAGTATGCAAATTGCAACTTTGCAGGGATAAATATGCAGTTGGACATTTTACAGGGGCATGAACACAAGAATCCCTAATTTATATTTTCTTTTAAACTATCAGATTTACTAAGATCTTACTATTAGTGAGAGGGGGGAGGGGGGGGGGGGACAATTTTGAGTGCTTGAAATAATTAGAAAAATCAAAAAAAATCCAAATGTGACAAATAAATTCATAGAAAATCTAGAAACATGTTAAAACATAAATAAACAACAATGGGATCAGATATCCTAAATTATGATAAATAAGCACATGCAAGAAAACAAGAATATTCTATGATATATTATGCTCTATGCACATTGGCAACTTATGATGGTTGAACGCCAGAACATAAGTTTTTGTTGTTTGAACAGGCCATGGGCATATGTGTCTTGAATTGTTGCAACTAATGAGGCTTATACCATTTTTACATGATATGTCCTAAGGCCTATAGGTCAAGACCTAAGACTGGCCAAGTGTCCATATAGGTTAAATTAGAATCGGTACATGAAGTTTCACATATGCCATTTGTGCTTGCAACTGCTTCATCTATGCTAGTTACGGTTTGAGTTGAATCCAATTCATCTGGATAAAGTACTCAATTTTAACTTTTCATTGGTATGAACTAGGGATTGCAATGGATGGGGTTGGGTTAGCCTCTATTTCCAATGTCCAATCAGCCTGACCTGAACCCGACTTCACCTGCCAATGGATCATGCTTCCTCCATCAAACTTGTAGGCAGCAAAATTTGATTAACTGGGACCTGACCTGGGTAAGTGGGAGAGGAGGGGGGGAAATGCGGCAGAGAAGAGGCGAATTGTGGTGGTGGGATGGTGGCTTGCAGTGGAGTGATAGGCACCTGTAATGGAGATGATCTACCATGAGGTGGCAGATCACAAACTACTAGTGGTAGGCTGCAGATGTTTGATGGCCAACAGTAGGTGAGAAAGTTGTGGGGGCAAGTGAAAGTATGGCAACAGAGCATGCTGCAATAGTGAAGACCATGAAAAGCAGTTGGCAGGCTATGGAGGGGAGACCGGCAACAATGAGTGACCAAGTTGTGGTAGAGGGCAAAGGATGATAACAAGGACATAAGAATCGACGAGGTGCCATGGAAGTGATGTGACTTGGGCTGATAGGGAAGAGGTGTTGAGAAGAAGAGGAAGGTCGAAGGGGAGGAGAGGAGGGACGATGGGAGTGGAGAGAAGGTAGAAGAAGAGAGTAGAGTTATAGGAGAGAGGGAAACAAAGGTGAGGGGAGGAGAGAGGGAGAGGAGAGGTGTGGTTGAAGGGAGGGTGATAGATTAGGAGAGGAAAAGGAGATTAAAGTATTTGTTTTTTGGGATTATAGATCAGCATGTTCTTTAGGGCTGCAAATAGGTCAAGTCGACCTGTGACCTGACTCAGTCCCTACCTGATTACACCCGACCCGATCTGTATTCGTAGACTCATGGGTTTTATCGGGTTCAAAAAATGGTTTAAGTACATTCTTGGGGATTTGAACTTTGGGTTTGCTCTCGAGGAGGCAGATACCATGTCCCATACCAACTTAACAATGAGTTGGGTAGCATATAGCCACATATCTTGTGTGATTAATAATTGTCTGCTTCACTATTGATTTTTAGCTAATATTTTAGTCATGATTCTGGAAATTCAATATTGTGAAGTCTATCTTTTTAACTTGCTAGTAATTGAAGAACTTCTAAGATTGGAATAGATTGTTTTACATGGTTGTCTTATGGAAGTTCTCTGCAAGAGTAATATTTATCCGCTTCCATTTTTTGAAATCATTTACAGATTGTAGAATGTAAACTTGGAGCTGATATTTAGGTATGTTCCATGAGAGATGTGCAAGTTGTTCAATTAGAATCTTGTTTTTCTTCCAAGATTAATGAAGGGAAAATGAAAGGGGAAGGAGATAAAAAAAAGCTAATTTTATAAACAATAGGAGAGGAAGAAGAAAAGAAATGTTTCAATTCCCTGTTTACTAGTGTTTCATGATCTTATTGTGGTCTAGTTTCTCAGGTTGCTTTTCATGCTGCAACCATATGTTGCAAAAAGTTGATTTTCTGCTTGCATAATTTACTTCATAATACTTGAAAGTTTGTGTTAATTTCTTGTACCTCGGGTTCCATAGACACTAGTTGAGGGAGCAATGGTTGGTCATACTCCTCAAGGGATGCAACTTGCACAAGATACCCTGGTAATTGATTCCTCTGATCTTTGAGTCTGCTTGTTATTCAGATTAAAGTTACTAGGCTTGCATATTAAATTTTATGATCTCTATCAGGAAAAAATGAACGCAAGAGGAATTTTCTTGAATCCCAAGATGGGAAGCGATCTCCTCCTGGCAGCTGCAGGTGAAAAGGTAAGCAGATGGATATAATTTGGATTACTAAAAAGATAGTGATTTCCCATTTCTGTTTCTTCCAAGATATAGTTCTTATTTATTTAAAGTTAATGATCATATTATCCTGAGAATTTTAATGGCTAATCCGACAATTGGTTGTCATGAAATAGTGCTGAATGCATTGAAGGTTTCTCTGGGGTAAGTTAACTGCTTATAATATTGGATGGGCAGAAGGTTTTTAAAAAGGGGATTACATTAAATAATTGATATGCATGTGTGTAGATTCTCTGGAATGGAATGTTGTAGGGCTCGAAACTGGTACATTCATGAACTCTAGTAATACATTAATCTTATAACTGTATGCAGATGGGTGGATACACTACTGCCAATTATATATGGGATCTACTGCAAAGCCGCAAGATTAATCCTTCTCTTCCTGCGGTAGAGGTTTACCATGAGGGTTTAAAGGTAATTTTTTCCTTCCACTTGCATATGATGCTTCAACATAGTTGAGTCATTGTGGAACAAATAGACAAACAATATATATAGAGTTATTTTCTAAGAGATGCGTTCATATGATTTTATGGCCTAATGTCTCAACCTGGCGTTAAAATGGTCCACATATGACTAGACACACCATTGTTATGTGCCATCATCTTAAGATCATACATTTGTATACAGAACACACTGTCCATAGTGCCTTGAGAAAATATTGGATGCTTTTTCTTTATTTCAGCAACGGGAGATACCAGCAGATGATCCACGGCTTCTGATGGTTTCACGCACACTTGATAATCTCAGGCTTAGATTTGGAGGAAGAAGAAATGCTTAGAGTGGCCTGGTATATTGCAGTCTGCTTTCAGGGACTCCCTTCTCTTCCATTTGTTTTATTTGGGTGCAGCGCTTCTTAGCTTTACAGGTGCAGTCATCTTCAGTTAGATGCTACCAAAAATAACATTGTAATATGGATGAGGTCTACTCATACAAGATGTCGAGAACAGAACACAATTTTAGTGTTAAATTACAGAGAAAAAATTAACTTACATACTTTTCTATAGAGCAACAACGTGATAGTTATTTTTCAATTGTAAGAAAGCTACCTTTACTAGCATTTTTATTTAGTGAGAAATGTGGTGGGAATGCCGCCACCAGGGTTTGAACAGTGGATCTTGTCCAGGTAGAGGGAGATGCTAAACAGCTAAACTAGGACTGTTGGTAACTGTACTAGAATATAAGCTCCTGATTACATTCCTTCTCAAATTGCATTGTTCCGGCAGTGGTAGGGCCAGCAGCTTATGTTCCACAGTTTTGCTGAATTTTGGTCAATCTAGAATCCTATGCTCATTTCAATGCCAACAGAACAAAGTTAAAAAAAAGGAATTCTATGCTCATTGCTAAATTGATTCTTGGGTTTTATGTCTTTCTGTGATCTGCCAATAATTCCTGAAGATTTTGGTGATGATCTCGGTCCCCTGCTGGCTATTAATACATCATTGCAAGGCAAACCTCACGAAAGTGTTGCAAGCAGCATTATCTATATATTATCACAGCCAACTAGAACTGGAAACCGATAATTCCTGAAATGGAACCTAGTGATTATAATTGCAAAGGAATGGTTGAGAATGCTTTGTTGATGGGTTTGTTTAGGCTCTCTGTCTCCAGTTATGCCTTATACTTTTCAGGCCTTATATGTGATTAGAAGCATCTTCAAATGTTGCCGATTTGTAAGATCTTTTTGAAAATGGTCACGGTTAGATTTTATTCAGCCTTGAAAATTAAAGAAGTTACATATGACATGAGCTAGCAACTCTTATGGCTCAAGTAGTGAGCATAGGAGGTGGTGTTACAGCTTTATGTTTGGCTTTTTCTCATCTGGCGGTAAGATTGAGAAGTTAGATACGTCCATTATAATACTGGGAATGATGGGATAAAGAGTTAGGGACAATGTTATGACCTAAAATCTGATTAGTCTTCCTCGTACAGTGATCAAAGGAAGCGTCAGCTTCTTCCTCTTTCCTCTTATATTCAGCTTGTCCCTTGTAGAAATTGTAGGGAGGGTCTTCTTGCAAGTTTGGTGTGACCTCGTTGGTTCTCAAAGTAGCATTCAGTTCCATATCAAAATCAATTTTCTTGATGGTTTTGCGTTGAGTTTGGGTTTGGCTCCAAGTTTATGGAGATGAATAGATATCTCGGTTATATATCTTGTCATGCCAATGCCTGTCAGTAACATTCAGTTATTCCCCACTTTTCCTAAAACTGATGTTTAACTTAATTGAACAAACAAGGGCTAAACTTTTGGTTGGGATATTTCATCTTATCATATCCATATCAAGGCATGTTCCACCATGAAAATCTACGATTCATTATGATTTTAAAATATTAAAATTTCATATTGTTGCGGCCAACTCTTTCGTCGTCTATCGTCGGAAATGAGAACCTGCAAAACAACATCCACACTGATCAGAATTATCTCTGACGGAGATCCTCCGATGCTTAAGTCAGAGAGGGAGATTGGGTAACAGTATTTTTGAATGAGAAAGGTGGCAGAGCTAAGCTCAAAAGTGGCTTACCGATATTATTGTCTTACCCATTTTTTATAGAAAAGATAGTTGTAACCGTCGGATATAGTCCCGCATTTTGTGGCGTAGAATTATTGGGCTGTAATCTCGTGGTGGGTTATTAATTTCCACAAATTATGCCGCGATATTTGAGGGATAACCATCCATGATAGTTATGATATGTCGAATGAGTCGGCCGACTATGCGTCGGGGGTTGACCGTCGGTTGAGAATTCTGAAATACCGACGGTCAAAGTAGTCCACTGTCTGTAGTGTCCGAACATCGGTTGCTTACCGATTTTGAGTCGGTGAGATGAGTTCGGTTGGTCGGTTGAGAGTAGTGTCGGCCTGCTTGTTCGATGTTTGGTCGGTAGTCACTTTCAGGGTCATGTCTGTTTGTGGGGTCAGAGTCGGGTGTCGGTCGGTCTGCATTGGAGATTAGTCGGTTTATGGAGGTTGGTCGGTTTATCCCAATAGTTGCCCCCCTACTTCTAAGTCCAATAGTGAGTCGCCGCGTGCATCGCCACGTGGTCAGTTGCCTTGGACAAAAGGAGTTGTTGTCTATCATGTCGAATCTTGACTCTGCCACCACATTCTCTGGAGTACGGTCGATCAACCACTTTGTCATCTTTGAGCTATTGTATCAGCAGGAAGATTTGGTGTCAGACATCATTTGCGGAAGGTAAGCCAGCATCAGACGTTATATCGG
Organism: Elaeis guineensis; assembly: GCF_000442705.2. Taxonomy (NCBI): domain Eukaryota; kingdom Viridiplantae; phylum Streptophyta; class Magnoliopsida; order Arecales; family Arecaceae; genus Elaeis; species Elaeis guineensis. The sequence continues at coordinate 176,941,194 of NC_025993.2, read as the reverse complement.
AAAGGCGAATCGACGTCGTGCGATTTGATTCTAGCATGTAGATTTCCATCATGTGTCGGGATATTATTGGGTCGGAGCTGTACATGCGGATGGAGGTGACGTGGTTTAATCTGGTGCAGATGCATTGAACCGTCAGGTCAATAAAGGATCAAGATGCTATCACGTGTCATCATCCGGCATGATCTCGATCTGGCTGCTTTCATCCGGGCCGTTGGGCGTTCCTCTATATAAAAGACTGCTGTCAGCTAGGTATCCATCCCTCATTTTATCTCTTTTGATGGGAGAGCTGCTTTCGTTCGAAAATATTCCTTGTCATTTTCTCTTTGAGTTCTTTTAGATTTTTGATAGTTCTTCCAATGGGTGAGATTTCTGCAGGGGGTGAGGTTCCGGCCAACGACTCTCTATCGGGCCTGGGAGTTTTCTTGTTCTCGGGTCCGATTGTTGGCCGATTTCGGAAGCGGCATTGCGCTTCAAGCCGATGTCAGCTTTTCACTCATGGTGCCGATGGTAGGGTCAACGACCCGTTACCGTATATCCTGTGTCCCCGTCTCAGCTGCACGATCAAGGTCATCTTCGACGGTGGACGAAAATCTGAAGCCCTCCTTTAACTCTTATATGAGGAGGGTGTGGTCGTTGACTGGGTGAGACCCTCTCTGTTCTCGTACAAATGGGTCAAGCTGTTGATGTGGTTGGTCAAGCAATGTGATTGATCAATCATCTTCATAGCTCAACTCAAGTCGTATCGTGAGCTGGAAGGTGGAGTTTGTCAAAGAAGCCGATTCAAGATGGGCCTGTCGATTCTTCAGTGGAGCGAAGGGTGGCGATGAAGATTAGTCGGTGTTTTCTTTGATTTTTCTTTTTGTAAAGAAATATGTAATCGAACTTCGGTCCAATTTTGTAATCTCTCTTTTTTTTGATAATGAAAGAAGTACTTCTGTTCTGAAATGCTCCTCTGTATCGTTGAATATGCAATGTCTGTTTGTAGAATAATCTCTGAATGTAGATCGTAGATTCGATCATTTTGCAGACTTTGTAGAATCTGCTAGTCACGTAGTTTCTGACGTATTTAGTTAGGATAACGATAGTAAGTCGAATATCCATTATCCGAAGCTTGATTGGATTTATACGTCGTATTGTTTGATAATCGATGGCAAGTCGAATTTTTCTCGATGACCGTGGTCATGTCGGTATAATTTCAATCTAACATTGATCGTCTTGGCATTTTGCCTTTCTTAGTTGATACTAAGTCGGCAAATCAGCCAGCTGCTTCAATGGAGAGCTGACTATGAGGGCAGTGCGGCTTTTGTGAAGAAAGTCTGCATTGTCGGTGCTGGCCTCCAGTTGTAGTCGGTGGGTCGATTCTGTGAGAAAATCAGAATATAGTCGGTGTCAAGATAGTCGATCCTCTGATTTTTACAGTGAAAGTCGAAGTATATTCGATGTCGAGATAGTCGATCTTCTGATTTTTACAGTGAAAGTCGAAGTATATTCGATATCGAGATAGTCGACCTTCTGACTTTTACAGTGAAAGTCGAAGTATATTCGATGTCGAGATAGTCGATTTTCTGACTTTTACAGTGAAAATCGAAATATATTCGGTGTCGAGATAGTCAATCCTCTGACTTTTACAGTGAAAGCCTACATACTTGATGTCGCTTTAAAATTACGATCGGAATGTCAGTTTTTGCAAGAGGACCGAAATATAGTCAACACTAAAGCAGTTGATTCTCTCAGTAGTTGCATTCGGAAGAAAGTCGAGTAGAATAAAATATCCGTCATGCTTTTATTAGCTAATTATCGAAACAACAACAGTATCGTCGTGAGGAGTTTGAATTCTCCGAACATCCTCTTCCGAGAAAGTTATTACATTGAGTTGTTGTCATTTCGCCGACTCTTCTTCGGGAGTTATCCCTCAGTTTAGTCGTTCGGAGATCTTATTGATGACTCCCACAGTCGGCTGATTATTTACAGCTTCCTCAGTCGGCTGGGGCCGTAGGTTGGCTGGAGGTTGAGTCGGCGGATCTCTCTGATATTTTTTTGAAATAGCCTCGTCGTATCAAGGCCTCTATCTCATCCCTGAGCTGGATGCATTATTCGGTGTCGTTGCCATGGTCATGATGAAACCGACAATACTTCTTTCGATCGCGGCTTCTCGATGGTGCTTTCATCGATGGAGGGTGTCGTAGATATCCTGCTCCTTCGATCTCCATGAGGATCTGTGCACGAGGAGCAGAAAGAGGGGTATAGGAGTTATACCTGTTATATGTCGACCTTGGACTTTGTCGTTGGGGTGAGGCTCGCTTATTAGACGGGGGCCTACTTGATTTGACTGGAGCCCCACTCTTCTTTTGCTTTTTCTTCTGACTTTCGCCTTCTGTTTGGCGCCGGTCAGAAGCTCCTTCGTCTGCGCGCATGTATTTGTACGCGTGCTCCAAGAATTCAGCATATGTCCGAGAGAGAGTCTTATCCAGTGAATACATGAATCAAGATCCCCTCAAACTTTTTTTCATAGCCGATATGGTCATGTCTTTGTTGAGGTCCTTGATCTCGAGCGTGGTCATGTTGAATCGGGCTACAAAATTTTGAAGTATTTCGATCTCTCCTTGTTTGATCCAAAAGAGACTATCCGAGATTCGCGGCGGTCTCCGACTGGTGTTGAAGTGGGCTACAAAGAAATGTTCCAGCTGTCCAAAAGAGTGGATGCTTCCTGACTGAAGCCTGGAATATCAGGTTCGAGCAGCTTTCCGAAGTGTGGCTGGAAAGCCGATGCATAGAAGGGCGTCTGTTGCCCTTTGGATTGTCATGAGAGCTTTATAGCTCTCAAGGTGATCAACTGGGTCGGTGGAACTGTCATAGGGTTCTACGTGCGGCATCTTGAACCGAGTTGGGATCGGTTCATCCAAGACATATCGAGAGAGAGGTTGGGCGGTATGAAAATCAAAATTATTTGAAGACTTCTAACCATCCATCTAGAGTTGGGCGAGTCAGCGATCGATTTTTTCGAACTTACGATCGTAGTCTTCGAGCCGCTGGTGGTGGAAAACTCCAGGGGTTGAACCTCTCGATGAGTTAGAGGGAGAAGCAGATGGTGTTCGTGGTCACTTTCCCTTCTTTGCCCGATCCAACTAAGAAGGAAAGGGGTGCCGTGAATGGTGGGTGGCGCATCGAGAGCACTGTGAGTGTTGCTGCTTGTCCCGATGAGAGAGCCGAGATGGCTGCTCTGGTGAAGAAGACTGCTGTGGATGACGGTGGCTGTACCTAGATGGCACCGAATGTGCCACTGATTGCTCTGCGGGCAGCTGTGGTAGCTGGGTCTATTGCTGCTGGAGGCTTCTAACTGCCTTCGTAAGAACGTTTATTTGCTGGATGAGTGCAGTGATTTGGATGTCCATGGTAATCACAGGATGTGAAGAACTAGGCTCTGCTACCAGAGGCAGGGGAGGAGCCTCTTTCTGACGGGAAGAGTGCCTCGCCGATCCAGTTGCTGTTAACCGTTGAGCTCTGATTTTTGTCATTGCGAGTTGTCTTCTCCCCTACCTGGCACGCCAATCTGTTGCGGTCAACTCTCTCGTCTCCTGTCATCGGGAACGAGAACTTGCAAAACAACATCCACACTGACTGAAGTTGTCTTCGATGGAGACCCTCCGATGCTTAAGTCAGAGAGAGAGATGGGCAACAGTATTTTTGAATAAGAAAGGTGGCAGAGCTTAGCTCAAAAGTGGCTTACCGATGCTGTTGCCTTACCTCCTTTTTATAGAAAAGATAGTTGTAACCGTCGGGTATGATCCCGCATTTTATAGCGTAGAATATTGGGCTGTAATCTTGTGGTGGGTTATTAATTCTCACGGATTATGCTGCGATATTTGAGGGATAAACGTCCATGACAGTTATGATATGTCGAATGAGTCGACTGACTATGCGTCGGGAGTTGACCGTCGGTTGAAAACTCTGAAATACCGACGGTCGAAATAGTCCGCTGTCTGTAATGTCCGAACATCGGTCGCTTATCGATCTTGAGTCGGTGAGATGTGTTCGGTTGGTTGGTTGAGAGTAGTATCGGTCTGCTTGATCGATGTTCGATCGGTAGTCGCTTTCAGGATCATGTCTGTTTGTGTAGCCAGAATCGGATATCGATCGATCTGCACTGGAGATCAGTCAGTTTATGAAGGTCGATCGATTTATCCCAATACATATTATATACCTTTTTACAGTAGCCGAGTCAATTTAGCAAATAAGAACTTTTACTAATCAGTGTCTTGTTTCTCTCATCACTTGGTTACAAAGCATACATAGGCCATGGTCAGTAACACCACACACGTGGTTATGCAACATTTTGTATTTAATACTAAACACATGCAGCAATCGTGATTCATAAGCCATTTATTTGTAATGTACAACATACCAGAAAGGTGTCAAACCATCATGAGGGTCATATTTTATAAAGCATGCATCAACTTGCTCTTTGGTTGTACTACCTACTACAAGGCTATCTATATGGATACTTGCCCCTAGAGAAAAGGCTTCATGTTAATGTAGTTGTAAGGAGTGCTTGAATTGTAGCCATGAACTATTCATAATATCCATCCATCTGAATCTCATTTTTCTCGAATGCCATACTAGTTTTTAACAAAGTTAGCTGATGATTATGTTGGAAAAGCATGCTTCACAAAGTATAATCCAAGATTACCTTTGACCTCTACATTCTAAAGTAATTAGAATCCTAGCGTGGGCATGCATGGGTCCACTTCACCTTCTCCCATACCTTCTTCTAGAATCAACTGTAGAAGAAAAGAGTCTCCGTTTGCTTTTCCTCTATTATTGCTTCTCTTGGGTGGCATCTCTCGACCTTCTTCTAGAAGGGCGGCTCCCATGGACCACTCTTCTTGTGGATAGATTCTTAATTGGCGCGGACTGTCACGATCCCATGTCCGTTGTCATCGTTCCCTCATCTTTAGGTCATCAGCATTCCTGTAGGCGATCACCTATCTATCCGATATTATTTCACACACTTTGGCTAATCTTGCCATCCTTTTTTTTTTCTCTACAGAAAAAAAAAAAAAAAAAAGAAGTCGATCGGACACAAAATCCTTTAATATGAAAACCTTTATGTACGTACAAATATCAAAAAATTAAACTGGGAAAAGTTTATGTTGACTCTCAAATCCATGCTACTAGCATCCTATTGTTGTTTGGTGTTTCGGAAGCTGAGCAATGGTCATGACAAGATCAGTAATTTTGTTGATAAGCTAATTGAATAGCTGATGAGTTAGCAGCAAATGATATAGAACTAGATGGAATGTGTGATTGGTTTTTCTTTATAGCTAAATATACTGTTAAAGGTTCATAGCGGACTGTGAGTTACGATATAAAATATCAAGGCGCAAATGATTATCGAATGGAGCGCATTCTGACGGTTCGGATATGACGTATGAAAATGACATCTAATCTGTTGACCCTTGATGATACTGGGATGACGTACTCACTCATTGGATTCGTCTATATGATAGAGAGGAGGCCGCCTATTTACTCAAACTCAATTTTGAATCAAACATTCTCTAATGGGGGTTGGGATCCTATGGTTACGCCCAGAGAAAGAAGATGTACCTAAACGCCTCCCTCCAACTCTTTTTTTTTTTTAGCAAAAAAAAAAAAAAAAAGCTGATAGTGTTATGTTCCAGAGATTTTAAGAACAATTATTTTAGCAGAAAAGTGGTTATACTAGATCTTAGTTATATCATGTTAAACAACTGCTATAGACGGGATAAACCATATTAAATTAAACATTCATTATCTTAAGGTTATTTGTTTGACAAGATAAGGCTTCCAAATCATATCAATTTCCAAAAGTGAGATGACTAACACTGACCTTGGACCTTCTATAGATAGGAAACCCATTAGATAATGTTAGGTGGGGCCAAGTGTGCTGACCATCAACATTCTGACATAGCTAGATGATCTCACATGAGATAACAAGCAAAATTCCTTGATGTGTCTCGTACCTCGACATAATAAATTCTCTACAAACCTAATTGAAGGAAATTTCTTGATACAGACTACAAACATAACATATACAGGACAAAGTATTTACTAGTTATGCTGAAATGCTTCTTAGTATTAGGCTCCAGATATTTTTCTAGTGGAAGTTAATGAAAGATCCCTCAAAATAGAAATCTGTACTATGGGTCATGATCTACGATATAAAATATCTAGAAATCAAAAATTGTAAATTTTCGAGATCTCTTACCTATGCATCTAATCAGCAAGAAACAAACAGTAACAATATCGTTAGTGAGCAAAAGTAGAGCATAAACTATTTAATTTGCAATTGTAAACCATTAATTTGAAATAAATATTATAACTATATATAGATTAAATTCCAGTTAATTTGCATGTTTATAAACTATAGGTCAAACTACAACATGCCATCATATCTTCTCAAAAAATATGCTATCATATTATTGAAATCAACAACTTTATTTTCATTTAGAAAAAATTAAAAATTCATGACTTTTTGCTTTTAAACATTTATTATATTGTAGGTCATGATGCCCATCTTTAGTTTGAAAGATCCTTTGTTGATTTCCACTGGGAAGCATTTGGAGCCAAGTGCTTGCAAAGCATTCCAACCTAACTCTTATTAGTTACACAACTCTACCCACGTTTAATTGATCAGAAAATTATGTTAAATAGAAAAAAGAATCTCATTTAGATCTTTTATTAGTCTATTAAGGTCTGCCTTGTACACAAAAATTAAGGTTATCAAGAAACCCTAGCCGAATCTCAGCAGCATGGTGTAAAACCTAGGTTTTAATTCCTAGAGTCCGGTAGCGAGTGGGACTCCAACGACTGTTCTCTGTTACCATATCCAGCTATGAATGCCGTGGATCCACACGGCTCTCCTCTGACTCGTGGGACTTGTCAGGTGTCTTACATGCAGTTTTAGGTACTGCCATGCCTTGCCAAGCTATCATCATTTTTACGGACTAGCAGTGACCGTTGCCTTCTGCAACCAAAATCCTTTTTACTAAAGAATCTTGTTTTATTTAAATCTATGCAGCGGTATTATAATTATGCAAGTCTAAATACTTGGAAAACGCAACAAAATATCACTAATAGAAATCATTTATTGTACGACCTCTCTTCACTTCACACACTTCCTATTACGTGGGACTTTATTTATTTATTTTAGCTCCTGCCGGGAATCCAATGATACAGATAAGGAACAGGGTACTGTAACAAACTCCAAGAAGAATAAAATACGTCTCCAAAAGCACCTCTTTTAGAAAGAAATATTATATTCCGGCTACTTTTCCATAGCAATATATTTGTCCAGTGATAATTTAGGCTGAGATTTTGGTATGACCAGAGTCCTTATATAAGATTTGCAGAGGTAATTGCCGCAACCCAAAGCCTCATCTTAAAAAAAAATTAATTAGAATATATTATTTAATTTTTTTTGATCCTATATAAATATCTAAGATCTATTTAGTGAATAATCAAAGTGGCATTAAACACATGCCTACATGGTCCACATATACTCATTTCATTTAAGCCCTAGCACCTGTATCAGCTGAACGGTTTAGATCCATTCAAATACAATTACAAGTACTATGATCGGTTCCAATAGATCTATACTATAGTATCCCCTTGTCTATATAAGTTATAGATCGGATCCACTCGAATACTATTTGTCATAACCTAAGATCTCATCCAACAAGACTAGTCGGAAATACTCAAAATCTATTTTATGCATGGTCGACGTGGAACTAAACAGATATCTATTTGGTCCTCATAGTAACTCTTACAACTAGGATTCCAAAGAACTTGCAGTTTGAGTTCACTATGAATACATGATTCAACTAACACTGTACATACTACCTAGGGGAGGAGCATCAAAATTATTATTATTATTATTATTTTATAAAAAGGAGCATCAAAATTGTTATGCATGAGCTGTGCAGCTTTTCACCTTCGGATCGCTTTGCTCAAAAGTATGAGTTCTTTGAAACTTTTTTGGTACAAGATTTGTGTCACTGAAGCATGTTTCATGCTTTAGTAACAAAGCAAATCTCGGAGGAAAAAAAAGGCAACCCAGCTCATGTGTAGCTTTCAAAAGGTGCTAATGGAAATCCAAGCAACAGGAAATTACAGTTCAAGTATGCAACCTTTTGTGAGTTTCTTTCTGAAGCTACAGTGCTCTTTTCAGGAAGGTGAGCTTTAAAAGTTCATGTTGGTCGGGAACTATATCTTTGTTAGGATAAGGACCCCAATCCCCTGTAAATAATGTTTTCATTGATCATTCTTTTTTGCTCTAGGTGAACTAAATATTCTTTGTACTGTCTATGCAAGACAATTAATTTTTTTACCTTTTTTCCTTTAAACAAATAAGGGCTTAGATTCAGCTCTCTCTATGATAGGAAAGAACTGATTTGAGCAGCTCAACTTGGTTTACATTGTGTAAATTGAGTTTCATTCTAATGTAATTCAACCAAACATGAGTTCTAACACAAGCTTGAAATCCATTTCAAGTTGAATCGAAATGAACCCAATTTAATCAGAATTGGCTTTATGAGACTTGAAATAAACTTTATATCTGTTATATTTAAGTTAGCATATGATCGACCATTAGATCGAGTTAAATAATCGAATTCCATCTTTAGTTGTAATTGGGGCTTGCCAGCACCCCTTTGCTTGGCAGCTAGGGGTTCTAGGTTCAATTCTTGCTTCTTAGATGCATTATTATAGTGTAATTGGATCTCCTCCGTCTCTCTTTCTCTCTCTCTCTCTCTCTCTCTCTTCACTTTTAATTTAAGAAAGGATGGAAAGAAAGATAGAGCACGAACCAAGCTTGAGTCAAGTTTGATTTAAGCTCAAATTGAGCCTGATGCAAGCTCGAATTGATTTTGGCTTCACCTAAATCGAAATGGACTCATTATTTTTCTCTTGGCTTGAAATTAGACTTGATTTTAACCAATAAATCTATCGGAATTGTTCAAACTCGAGACAAATCAAGCTCAGATGAGGAATTGCAATTGTTAGACAAGCAAGTTTAACCGGATTCACGACCCTCCACCATATTTGCTTATATAAAATCTTGTTTGGTAGAATAATGGAGAGAGCAAACTGAGTTGTAGCCCACTGAATTCCTCTCCCCTCCCCATGATTTAAATTATGAGGTATTATTGTTATTATTGTTTTGATATCTGAACTAGATAACCCTTTGCATGCTTTTCTTTAAGATATCAATAATAACACATGTTTCTAACAACAACTACATGTTATCCAAGTGATCACATCATACTCAGCACATGCATGTAGGCAAGTAGAAGGCATTAATATTAGTAGACTTCTCCAGTCTTCTGGGTTACTCTTCCCATCACATCACATCAACCATGGCCTTCTCTGCCCCTTGAAAGCATATCAGATGTCCTCCATCCATCAAGAACTGAGCCATTTATTTCTGAAAACCAGCAATGGAAGCCAGCGGCGACTCAGAGGCCGACATGGATCCCCTCACCGGCCATGCCATCCTAACCGTGGAGGAAGACGCAGCAGCCGATGAAGATGACACCGAGTCATGCAGCCATGACCCACATGACAACATCCACACCGACCCCAACAACTCCAACAATGATGATGATGATGATGATGCTGATGATGGTGTCGATGTTGTTATTGATGATGATGATGATGATGATGATGCTAACATGGAGCACGAAGGAGTGATGACATGGTTACCGGGGGAAGTGAGGGAATTAGAGGAGGAAGAGGTGGTGGATTCTGCTGAAGAGGACCGGCTATTCTGGGAGACTTGTTTGGCTTCTGGCTATCCTTAGATATTTTCCTTTTTACTGGCATCTGGAGTGCTGTTAGATACTGAATTAGTTTAGCTCAATACTTGATTTTTTTTTTTTCCCCCTTCATTTCTATCACTTCTTTGAATGGAGGGGTGTTTCTCTGGTGGGAGCTCGCATGCTTTATGTTTCACTTTGTTTTAAGTTGGGAGTGAGAGACTATATTGTGGTGGATTGCAGCTGAGTTTCTAGGGAAAGTTTAATCATGCATATAGTTGATGAAGGCTCATTTATTTTGTTTTCTTGTTTGTGTTCCCAAATGAGCTTTCATCTAAGCATCAAAGAAGAAAACTACCAGTATATTTTTGTAATATCCTTCATGGGGATATTGTTGATTTGGCTTTGCTGATGATTTACCTCTGATTGCTTCCCCTCTTCAGCTCTTTTTTGTTTTCTTTGGGACTTCTTATTTGGTCCTTGCACTAACAAAGTTATATCCTACATGGATGTAATTCCTTGAAAATCTTGCCCTCTTTTTTAGTCTTGTGAAGATCTATGAAAGCTTTCTCAATGCTTGGTGGATCGTAGACTTTGAAAAATTGTGACCAATAAGTTCCCTTTCTTCTTTTGGGTAACAAAGTAAATTTTCCCTTCTTGGAAATTGACTTTTTATGTTTAATGGCAGGTCATTGTTTTAGATTAAAATTGTCTTTGCTAGGAATATGATAAGGGGGTTAATACCAAAGTTTAAAATTAACCAGATATTTAATGGCTCATGAATTGATCTAGAGAACCAATCCCATGCAAACTGAACTAAGGTAAACATGTTTTAGTGGAAAAAAGGATTGATCTTTAATTTCAGAGTAAAAATGCAAAAGAGAATATATAATTTTGTTTCAAAAACAGTCATCTCAAGCTGGAGAAGAGGTATGCTCAACATGCGAGGAAGCATCTGTTTATTAATTTCAAGTTTTTTTCTCCTCACTCCCCCCACCTCCTTTCATGCATGATTCCATTTCACATGCAATCTTATAAGATAACATCCAATGGACGGTTGGTCATCCAGAGTCCTTTATATATATATATGATAAAGCATCAGGATTTGCAACACTTTAGTAGTTAAAAAAGTTCATCATCTGTGTAAATAATGTCATCAATATGTGGCCCAGCTCCCTTCATGCAGGTTAAGACATGGCGGCGGCTTGCTGTTGGGTAGAACTTAGACGCAGGCATTAGTTAATAAGATGAGTAAATTCACTACCTTGGTCACAATTACTTGCTTCCATTAGCCATGTGAAGTGGGAGCATGCAAGCAAACTTGTTTAGGACAAAACTTGATTAAGACCTAAGACAATGAGTAGGATGTATGGACCAGTCGACCAAAGCATATATTAATTCAAAAAATGCTTAAACAATCAACAACTCTCAAAAACAACCTTGATTAAAATGAGAGGTAACACCTGTTTAAGGGTGAAGGGCTTCTTCCCGGGCCAGGCAAGGCAGTCCCCATATGAAAAAGTTTTGGATGCCAGCCACCTAACCATAATTTCTTTTAAGGTCTTCTTTAACGTAGAGTGCCAATTGATGGTTTAATCCTTACATAGTTGCCATTTCATGTTTAGCCCCTTGCAGAAAGTTGAAGTACTAAACCTGTATTTATACACGATTATATCTGAAAATACACGGTTATGCATGGGCCAGGGATCAAACATAAAATACCCGGCTAAATTAAGGAACAAAAATAGATTTTTCAGTCAGCAAAAACCAAACATAAAATGGAAGTGAATCCTACTCATAATTTGCACATGAATCTTTTTCCCACTCCATGCTCATTTCCTCAAGGCACCGGATGCCTTGATGCTGAACCACTGGAATATGAATGGGTTCTAAACTCGCAGTAGAACATATATTCAAGAGAATATATACATGCACACAAGAAATATAAAACAAAACAATCTACAAGTCTTCGTAATTCAACATGTCCAATCCTGAAACACTACTAGTTTTTTGACCATGGTTTAATCACAGTTACAACTATAATGACGACAATTATGAGAAGTATTAATATAGCTATGCACATCCATTTGCGGGAGTTTTTCTGCAGCTTCTTTGCTCTCTGTAGAGCAGTTGTTCCAGATTGAACATGGTCAACAGCACTTGAAACCTGCAGAAAAGAAAAGAAAAAAACATGCTGCAATAATAAAACACAGAGAGAAGCTTCCTCTTTTTACTATTTATGTCAATCATACCAGTCCCTAATTATACCATGAACAAAAACACGTATGGTGCACCAGGAATGCGACAAATGACTCCATTTCAATTATGAGACAAATGATACCCATAGATATCCAGCACTCATCAAGAAGATGGCATCATACCTGGGATTCAATGTTATCCAGCATGTCACCTTGTGCCTCAACCAGTACTGCCATGTCGAGGAAAATCTACATAAAAAAATTGGACTTAGATGACTTCAATGTGGCAAGAGAAAGCAAGGAAAACAGCATCAGAAAGAATAAAGAAAAAAGGCGTAGATTTGATGGATGAATCCTTGGAGAACTTCACCTCCCTTCAGATTTTCCCTTTCCAAGCATGATGAGGCGATGGAACTCACAGATCACACAGATATATCAGCATACAATGTCCTTCAAAACTATAGCTGATTTGTCTTCCATCCACTCTTCAGTTAAATATCATCACTAACGGACTCCTCATCCATGATTTCTCACTTCATCCAATACTGAATACTCTGAAACCAAAACTGAAAGTTTCAGTTTTGGCCAGAATTGATCCAGAACTAGGGTTGTGTGGGGTTATGCTAGCAATAATTTGTACCTTTTTTTTGCCATTTAAAAAAAAATATATATGTTGGGAAGCCATTTCTCTAAATTAAACTAAAAATATGTGAGTTTGAGATAAGCTGAAAACATTGCAAGTTAGATTCCAAAGAGATATAAAGTATTACTATTAACATTATTGTAATCAAACAGCAAATAATATATTATACTGAAGACCTTAAATTTTAAAGAATAGTTTTTTTTTTAATTTTTTTATTTTAATTACTTCACCGTGAGATCAAGAAAAAAAAATCCAAAAATCTTATATTATACTTGAAATAAAGTATAATTTATTTTCTCAAATCATTTTTTAATTTTTTTATCCACATTTCAATTGACATTTTTTAAATTTCTTTATGATTTTCACCAAGAGCAGAAATTACCAAGATTGCCACTGATGAAACTGATATGGTCTGGCCAAAACTGAAAACAAAACCAGGTCTTTAGACCTCGTTTTCATTAGCCTTTAGACATTAAAGAGAAAAATCTAGAAACAGACTAAAGATGGTTTTGGTCCCTGATGTGTACAAAAAATCACGTTACTGGTCACGATTTTGTTGAGCTTTTGAACATTGAACCACTTCAAAAGAACCATTCATCTACATAAATCCTCCAAATGTGAAACTTATTACTGTTACTAGCTTGTCACCTATGCCTGTCATTTATTTATATATCAGTGCACAATATTCCACTACTTATCAATCTACATGATGTTTCAGTATTCTCCCAACAAGTAATTTTCCCAATTTTCCAATTTGTTCTCCATCCTCTAATGAAGATACTATTTGCAGCATATTGGCAGCAATAAAGCCTGATATTATTTACAGCAATATATAACATCTTTTATATAACCTTTAAAAAAAAAAAAATAGTCCACAGTTCACGTGATCCACTGAACATTTATATGTAATCCATTCATCAAATGTCAAGACTGCTAGCCATCCATTTCTCTATTTCCATACTCTTTTCTTCATACTGATGGAATGCCGCTAGAGCCCAAGCGTTTGCCTCTAATGGATGCTGAAATGCTTCAGTAAAATGGGTCTTTGCAAAGAAATGTGAAAACTATGACAATAACAGAGCATCTCATTGAAGTGGCAGCCTCACCCACTCATGCATATGGATTATTTGTGATACAAAGGCTGGAGCATCCAGCTAGATGCTTAGCTAAGTAGAAGGCAATGAATATCACTAATTTCAAACAAAATGTATATGATAATTCACTTTAGCATCCTTAGAGAATCTTCTACTTTTCGAGTATATAAAGGTACGAGGAAGAGACAGAATTCAGCATTATTGTGACCAAGAAAAATCACCTACTCATTAAGCAAGAATATAGGTATTAGATTCTAATGAGGAGAATAGAAAAAGATGATAGCACTCCGCATGTTGAATAATGTTTCAGAACACCTTGAACAGCAGTAATAGATTTGCCTCCAGGAACAATGTGCACAATGATGATAAATGGCATCAAGTTAAACGGAACACTTGACAATGATGTAAACTAGTAAGTAGTGCAGTGTTAGCATGACACAGCCAAACTTCTGGATAGAAATGGAAAAACTTTGGTTACGGAGCGGTGAACCTCTATCATAGCGTTTGATCAAGCCATAATGATGTAAACTTCCAAGCAAGAGAATAAAATGAACAAGCCAGACTTGGAATCCCCTGAGGTCTTTAGTCATCATTCAGTCAAAATGAATAAAACTTCAGCTTCTTGTGGTTTTCATCCTTCGCATATTTTCGATTCTGGTAACAGGGGAAGAAAGCAGGACAAACAATTAAGTCCATGCACCTATCAGATTTTGTAATTAGGAAAAAAAGAAGGAAAAAAAAACACTTGGAGATGTCTGGTTATCTATTTGTTTTGCTGTCCATGAAATTGGGCAGAAGCTTTGATTTCATTATTTAATATCACAATCAGGGGTATCAAGTTTCAGAGTTTAAGAAGTTTATGCTGCAGCACAGTTACTGAAATAGTCAGGATTCAACTCTAAATTTTTTGTAATTGGTAGGGATCTTAGTTAGGTCAGTTGACACAATGAACTGATGAGCTGATCAGCTCACTAGGAAATAACCAAATTGGATCCCAAAGTAGGACATATAAAATTATCTGGTTCATGGTATTCTATACCGGCCCGAACCAGCCGGTACATCCTGTACCGAACTATACCGGTGGGGAGCCGGTCTGGTTCAAGCTGTATAGCTGAATTTTCGAAAAATAGGCGGAACCAGATTGAATTAGTCGTTTCGGTATGGTATCGACCTAAACCGTCCGATACCGCGCGGTTTAGTCCGGTTTGGCCCAGTTTCTTTTTTTTTTAGTGCCAGTGGATGAAATTTTTTTTAAATTTTTTTTATTATCAGTATGGTACAGTACGGTGTAGTACAGTATCGTACCGGCCTACAACCGGCACAAATTCTAGTATCGAATCCGTGAACCTTGATTTGGTTGTAAATGAGCTCTTTTGCATTTTTTTGAAATCGAAATACCTGCTGTAAATCAAGAAGTTTCCTCTCTATCTCTTTAACAGCATCATGCCGCTCCTGGATTTCTGCAACGGTGTCCAGTACCTGCAACCAAAAGGAAAATACAATCGCAGTCCAGCCTGTCTACAGTCACATATCAAGGTTCATGAGGGATGCAGTCTACAACTAAACGTATATGAACGTTTAGCAAGTAATTATGATGCAACATTGACTCAAGAACTTGTATGCTCATGTATATGGAAACCTGGCCACGTCCTTGCTCCTGAATTGCTCTCTGAAAAATTTGCTCACTGTTTCCAGTCTCTATCAATCGGTCAATTGTCTGTTAAGTCCAAGCAACAATCCAGTAGCATAAATATAAAACTAGTGGTAGTGCTACCTGAAATTTGTCTTTTATAAAGAATTACCTCACCTCTTCATCAGCATGATTGCCTGTTACTGTTCTCGCAGGAAGTCCAGATAGAAAAAGAGAAGCAGACAGTGAATATGGTAGATGTGAAAAAGACTCAGAAGAAAATACATAAATGCTATGTATATTTTGATTTTTGATACAACTATGAAAAACCTGTAAAAACCCTTCTCTCAACAACCTCCCGATATTCCTGCTGAATTGTTTCTCTCAGAGCCTGCATAGAATATTTGTAAATAAGAAATGAGAATATAATCTAGTAATTTGAATAAAAAATTTCCTGGTAATTTTAAGAATTTTATCATCTTGTGTGCTTGAAATCAGGATGATAACTTTCTCCATGTTCTTTTATCACTCAAGTTAGGAAACAAATTGTAAGCCTCTGACGGTCCAACCAGAACAAAACTTTTTGGCTTCAACAAACTGGTTTCAACAGGAGAGACTGTAAACTGTCCTTATTTTCTGGGTTCCAGTTGAAATGGATCAATTTCAGTTGACTAATTTTTGCTAAAAAATACCTCTGATTGAAACACCCTAAAAAGCTTGAATTTGTGTTCACTGTTTCCTCATTTGCACTGTTTCTTTAATTTAGTTTCATCTCTAGAGCTTAGGCCATGTTCCAAATACAGTTTTTTGATAACTGCTGAACAAACTATTCAGAATTTTTGCCTTGGTTATATTGGAAGTACATACTATCAACAAATGTTGCAACAACCACATTTGAAAGAAAATCAGTCCAAAAAGGATCACTAGAGAGCCTAGTTTCTCCCAATCAAGGTGACTAAAAACCAAGCATTGCAAGAGTTACTAGCATGTTTCAATCAACAACAAAACCTTAAAATTCTATATGCTGCTCCCACATACCTAAGCACCTGCCATCACACGTACATGCACACACTTATACATGTAAGTGCTCATTTATGCATCCACATAGTTGTACCAGATGCAGCTTGTAATTTATGGATAGAAAGAGCTCAAGAAAGAAGAGTAAATCCCTTGATTACCAGGAGTGGGTGCAGTTTGGGGTCTGGTAGCGGGGAACCCTAGTTTCAGAGAAAAGAAATATTTTGAAGAAGGAATCACCTAGAAAGGGGATGCGACACTCTATGGAGAATATTTAGGCCAATAGGAGAAATTCCATCTGATTGGATTGCAAAAGATAGACTAATATGGCATTGCACCAAAGCCACAGATGACATGCTCAGAAGACTAACAGCAAGAAATAGAATAAGTAGCCCTCAGTAGTGTTGTATGGAATCAAACAGCAAGTATAGCATCAAAGAGATTCCACACCACAAAAAATGACTTCAAATGGTATAGCTAGCACAATTCCTGTAAACCTAGAGAAGATGTATATCCTCCATAGATGTCAAATACCAAGGTATGCTGAACCGGTATCGCCGGCCGTTTCGGCCGGCCGGCGGTATGGTTCGGTATGGTTTCATACCGTACCGAACTGAGGACCCGAACTAGAAGAAAAAAAGAGAGAAATAGAAAGAAATAGAGAGAGAAAGAGGAAGAAAAAAAAAAGAGGGAGGGGAAGGAGCCGGCGGGGCTGCCGGACGGCCTCCGACTGGCCGTCGTGGCCGTCGGAGGGCGCAGTCCACGCACGCGGCGCCGCAGGCGTGAAACAGGGGCATCATCCCTGTTTTGTAAATTTTTTAAAAAAACATGATTTTAAGTGAAGTCGGCAAACGATTTGCCGGCTTCACGATTTTTATTTTTTTTTTTAAAAATTCTTAAGTCGGCAACCCAGTTGCCGACTTCATAAGTTTTAAAAAAAAAAAATCGAAACAGACGTCGTTTGTTTCGAAAAAGGAGGCGGAGCCGTGGAGGGGCTCCACCCGCTCGACCGCCCTCAGGCCGTTGGCGTCAGCTCGCCAGCCACCGGGAGACTCGCAATGGATGCACCGTCCGTCCGGTAGTTTTCCCGCCCCCCCTCCAAGCGCTCTCTCTCTTTTTTGCTCTCTTGAAAGCCCTATCGGGCGATACGGGGCTTGGAAGCCCTCCGACGGCCACAACTGGCCTCCGGCGGCTCCCACCTCCCTCCCCTCCCCTCTCCTCTCTCTCTCTTTCTCACTTTTCGTTCTTTTTTCTTCAGTATCGCCGGTGTACCGATTTTACCGACCGAATCGTGCCGGTTCCCCGCCAGTCCGGTATGAGATGGGGTGTACCGACCGGTTCGGCACGGTATGGCAAACCTTGTCAAATACCCTAGCAGGCTCTGGGCGATAGACTAGTCCATAGCCTTGGCAGTCACCTAGACATCTAGGCAATTGCCCAAGCAATGAACTTGGTACAAATTCACTCAATCATTCTTCGATTCAAGTACTTTATTTTCACAATTAAAATTTTAAACTACTTCAATAAGCTAAATTTTTAACATACCTTATGGTATACATTATGAACATAAAGAATTCTCTTTCAAGATATATTATAACTTACTAAACTTTTATTAAATTTATGATAAATGTTATTGAAGTAATAATATATGTTGTTGTTGTTTTAGCTTAGTCGGTGGAGCTTGTCAAGCTCCCTTAGTCATTTGTCTTGCTACAGATTGAGTTAAAGCTGAGACAGTCGAATGAACAATCTTTTTGTGGTTACTTGTTTAACACTTAAATCTAAGTTAACTAATTTTTGTGGTTACTTATGCATTTTTTAACTTATACTTCATTTATATCTACAAACTAATATTATATTTGCACATATGCATTTGTATATAGTATACACTCATACATATATGTATATATAATGTAGATGCAGATACATTTACATATGCATGTATATATGAATCTTTACATAAAAGAATGTATACATGAATGATGGTCCACGCAATCTCGCCTCGGCATTAAGAGGTCTATTTGTAGCCTGGGCACCTGCAATTGCTGGTAACAACTATGCTTTCCTCTTAACTTGTGTGAAGGAATCCTTATAGGGTTTCTCATGATTGAAAAGCGAGAGAAGACTTACACTTGTCAATTGGGTCATCAAGATTAGAAGTAGATCTGGATCCTTCTGTAAATAATGCGTCTTGAATAACTTCAGAGCATCTTTATTGTTAAAATTTGATGGAAACATTTTTAAATGGAACAGATTTTATGCACTTGTTTGGTGGTTGCAGACAAACTAATATTCAAACAAGAATAAATTTGGTGAATGTGTTCCATGTTACCCTTTCACTGTTGAAGCATTATTTCATTGCATTGTTTGTGATTTTGAGCACACCAAGTGTTGGGTCAGAGGTTCCTCTAAACTGTAAACTGATCCTATAAACATGTTGCAGTGGAGTTTTAATGCAAATAAACAAAACTTTATTGAATGGGTAGTAAAAGAATTATGCAAAGCCTACATCTTAGTCGAGTATCAACCTAGTAGAATTGGACAATAAGTGGACCTGTTTTTGGGAGGGATATGAACGGTTAAAAGAAAAGACAAGATGGATCAATGATCTCATTTCGTTAGGAAATTCAAAAAGAGATCTATGCAATTCTTCATTTCCATGCAAATGCATGAGAAAAATGGACGTTACAAAGCATAATGCATTGTTAAATTGTTCAAATTTCAAATGGATTACGATTAAGGCATGTCACCACCCTTTAAACTCCATTTACTTGCAACAGTGATTTATTCTTAGTTGAATCCTCAAATGACCTCCTATCATATGTGCTTCCAAGCGACAACTCATCTGTATTGTTTTTATATGTTGAAAAAGAACTAAATTGTTCTTTTTTATATTTATTGTAACATGCCATCATTAGAACTAAGCCATTTGTTACTCCTTCCTGGAGATGAAGTAGTGTGATGTGGCACAATATGATAGGCATATCTGTCCCATGTTTGTCTGTTTTATGAGTGATGGGAAGGGAAACAGGTGCGATTAAAGTCTTTTCATAGAGCAGAAGACACAATGGAAGTTCCACAAACATCATAGCACCTAACCTCCTATGCTCTTATTGATGATCGTTTGAGACATAGGGATAAGAGGAAATTCCCCACTGTCTTTCTTTCACTCACGATTGTCTAGAGGTCCTAATGACTCTTATGATGCTTAAGACCATCAAGGAGGAGATGGAAAGAAATATAACACTCTGACCTTCTTTGCTCCTACTACTGATTTTCTATAAATATAAAGGAGGTCATTTTCCTAATCACCTCTCTTCTAATCAAGACTGGATGGAGGGCACGATAACCCTTATGGTACCTTGCTCAGGGTGAATAAAGGGCAAGACACTTGCAGCACTTTCAGACTGTAAGATTTTTTTTTTTTTTCAAAAAAAGAAGAAGAAAAGAAATGCTCAAGCAAAAGTGAATAGCTTTCAGTAGGAACATGAAAAAGGACACAGAGTGTAAAGATTCTCAAGCGGGACAACTATGGGAATCATGACAAAGCACTGTTGTTTGGTTTGGAGTTTATTGTGGAGTCAAGTTTAGGAATATTTTCAACCCAAATTTGCTGATAATGCTGAAAGGTGGGTGGTTGTGAGCAGGACAGGTTATTCCCTGGGGAGCTAATAGAAGAGATTTTTTGTAGTGTGGATTTCTTTTGTTCTTTTCAACTTCTAAATAAAGTCTTTTATATGTTTCTGGAAACAAATCAAGAAGAGCAATTCTGTGGAAGAAGTTTTGCTTAGGGTTTTGTCTTGCATCATCCTGCTTTCGACAAGAATTTATCACAACAGTTGATGGTGAGCCAGTGTAAACAATCTAGTCAAAAATGAAAAGTAGAATGTCCTCATAAATTGGCAAAAGAATTCAGTTCCTTTCTCTTTTCAGAACACTTATAGCCATCTTCCAGTGTCAATATCAGTATTTTGATCCTGCGTGCTGATCATTTTTATAAGTTCCAAATTCCTTGTGAGCAAAATGGTGTGATTCGACTAATTTCTGCAACATAGTTAAAAATATTATGCTACAATAATAAGAAAATTATCTCATGAAATAAATAAGAAGAAAAAGAAAAAAGCAATTTCTTTTTTTTTTATTTCAAATATTCTCTTCTGTTACAACAACATTTTCCATGTAACTTTATTATAGGGTCATTAAAAAGTTGAATCAAAAAATTGAGATAAACAAGTTACATCAGAAAATGATTGCTTTGTTATGAATTATTGAAAACAAATGCAATACCTGAAAGTCAGACATCCTTTCTTTCAACTTCTTTTTCACTGCACTGCATTCAAAGTCAGTAAATGAGACAAATGTAACCATAAAATTACTTTTAACAAAACATATTAAAGAAAATGAACATGTATTTTGGCATGAAAAGTCACATGGTAGTTGCAGTTCTAGAGCGATCTACGCCTGAACCCTTTCCACATCCAGGCTTCTGTCTGCTGGCTAAATTCTGAAGTTAGAAACAAAGTCCAATGTTAGTGAGATTCAAGGTTCACATAGAGTCAAACTCTCATAGCTCCGACATAAATGAAAAGAAGCGGAAAAAAGTGTCCCAAGTGACAAAAAAATGATTTCCCTAAATATTTCAAATTAATTAAACCAAATAACCCTTTCTTCTTCAACAACAAATCATGTGGTAGCTTCAGAACTTCTACCAGAGCTAATGTGCACTTAGTTAACACATGGTGAAGAATAGAAGCAGCATCAATTGTAAGTTGAAAATGATCCAAAAGAATCCATGCAAGAAAAATTGTCAAAAATGGTAATATTTTGCAGTGCAATATAGAAAATAACAAATATCTTCACTAGAAAGAGATCAAGAAAAATAATAATCAAAAGAGAAGCAAGATAATACAAATAAAAAAATAAAATATAAATAGTAACTCATAGCTTCAATTTCCTTAAATGTTTGGAGAAATTTACCAATTAGATAGGATGCTACAAAATCAATAAAGAAAAGATTAAACTTATATAAACGTTCTAGATGGTAAAAATTTATTGGTCAAAACAGAATTATGAAAATCTCTCTGGAAAAAGGAAAATAAAAACAGCCAAAATAATCAAAAAAAAAAAGTTTTAGAGTGCCTAATAAATTGAACTTGAGAAACGAGGTTTTACTCTCCAAGATATTTGCTGACTTTTACATTAAAATATTTGAAAACTTTGAAACAAGACATGTTGCAAATTTCACTGCCTTTGCTTTTCAGTTTAACAGGCCAGAAATGAAGCCTCACACCTCTCTGTCTAGCTCTTCAAGTTTTGATTTTGCTAGGCGTGCAATTTTCCCAACTTCATCAATGTCTTGCTCCATGCGCTTCTTGATGGCTGCAACCAGTTATGTACTAATTGTATTATGGCTCTTAAATAGAAGATAATATTGAACCATAAAAAGCATGCAAACTCCATTTGGAAAGATCTCTGCTAGCTAATGATTATATTGAACCATCCACATTACCTTTCATGGCAGCTGCCTTGGTAACAGCTTTTGACTCCTCATTAGCATCCTGCATATATAACCAGAAACTTAGTGGCAGGAAAAGAAAAAGAAGCTATCATTAACGAACAGAAACAGTCAACAGATATTCGCCATCTGAGCTCTAGAAGGAAATAAACCATAGTTTCAAATTTCTAAAAGGGATAAATTAAATACCAACAGTATCACATTTCTAGATTTTATCAAGAGTCATGACACATCTTCTCTTATAAATTATATAATCTATAAATCTGTATAGCGATTATAACTGGAATTTCAATTTAAAGAGTTGGAATCGGCCTATATTTAAGCTTCAAAAATTAAAATCCAGTGTGTTCAGATGATTTTACAGATCAGACAGGGTGGATCAGACAAGCCAGACAAAAACAACCACCTTAATTACACTAATATTTTCAAATGTTGTGATTCCATATTGAGAAAGAATACATTTAATCTAGTTCTGATCATGAATAAGTTCACATGGTGCACTGGAAGATAATTGAAGCCTTGCAACTGAAAATGGATACAATCTCAAGCTATAATGAACAAAAACATAATCCAATGGCCTTCTCTGAACTGGAAATGACATGAAAGCCCATACCTGAAGCTTCTTCAGCAGTTTTGATAGCTTCTCAATTTGCTTCTCGATCTCTTGAACCTACATGAGATACAGAATCCCATCACTTATTAATATCTGATACAGTCACATCTGTACATATAATTTGTCCAAAGAATAATTGACAGAGGTCATCTCTCATGTAAGCAAAGGTAAGCCATAGTTACCTGTTTGAAGAAGCCTTCCAACTCCAGTTCTCCAGAATTTGTTGGAACCTGGGTTCCTAATTCAATATCTCCATCTCTTGAAGCTTCACCTCGAGGGAGCTCAAAGGAGTCCTGTCAAACAAAACAATAAAAAGAAAAGGTAAGATTTCTTTGGCCAAGCTAGACAAAGAAAAGAACAGGATTAAAAACAACAAGTTCCTCTCAAAAAAGGGCAAGATCCTCTTCACATAAACACCATCATGGAAAAATCTATAGTTCTACATCATCTGTCATTGCTTTCTCAACTTCCAAATAAAAGACAAATTATAGGAAGGACTAACTCATATGCCACATCATTATGAAAAATTCAAAAAACTTATACCTGATCATGTTCTAATTTTGTATACATTATCAAAATAATTTTTTCTGCAAATAATAAAAGATAAATATTAAAAAAAGGTTCTTTAGAATGTACAAATAACGTTAGGAGATGCTGTCATAATCATGCATACTTGTTGTCATGCATGCTATTGACAAGAATCTAAATCTAAAGACAAGAAGGGGAAAAATGAATTAAAGGGTTCAATATTAGAAAACAATATCTCGTAGTTTTTGACCCAGATCCACTTGAATGAGTAGGCATCAGAGTGTGAGGGTTTTCCACATTAAAAAGCTTGCAATGGCCTATTTCTCATGTTTTGTATGCTCACTAAGTCTCAATAGAATAAATGAAATTTGTGCGGGTTTTGTTCAATATAGTTGGATCTAATGTATGCCATCTTGGTATCAGGCCCCATACCGGTGCCACCCTATAACTGTGTCAACATGCCTGGTAAGGGGGCTGGTTTGGCATACCAAGTATTGGTATGCCCCCATACCACGTACCGGTACCCAGGGCCGATCCTGACATTTTTTAGACCTAGGGCTAAATGAAAAAAATGGGACCTTCTCTATTAAAAATTAACATACTTTAAATATTAATTATCATTGAAAAATTAATCTACGTGCAATAATTTTTTATAGATATATTCGTTAAGTAGTATATAAAACCCATCATTAACCTATTTAATTATTTTTCTTGTTATAATATTGTAGAAAGCCATCCTTGCACCCTATTGGAACATCAATACAAGGCCTAGGCCTGGGGCTTGGGGCGGTCGCCCAGTTTGACCTGCCCCAGGGCCGGCCCTGCCGGTACCAGAACGATATGGTACGCCCCAAACCATCTAGTTTGGTACAGTATAGCATACCTTGGTTGAATCTACTACATTCAAAACAATAGAAATCACATTTGCCAGGTACTAATTAATGCAATTCCATCACAAGTGTCATACAAGAACTATATAGTATAAGGTGTTTGAGCCAAACTTTCGCACATGGATGCAACACCTTCTTGGCAAACCCTAGAAAACCCTGGATCTTAACTGGTGCACCATTGATCTTGTTGGATTATAACCAATAAAAGATACAATCTATCAAACAATAAGGTGTCATTTGTTATCGCTTTCATTTTTCTTATTTTGAGATATAAAAATAGAAATTTTGCTTCTATTTATTTCTAAACTTCTAAAATATAAACATGTTTCATAGTCAATTATTTTTAAAAACATAAACATGATAATGGTAGCCAAGGTAGGGATAGTGGCGGTTGAGACAATGAAGGACATTGTACTGTGATGGTGGTGATGGCAATGGTGTTGAAAGTATCGACAATGTGGTGGCGGCGGTGATGATGGTTTGGTGGTGGGTAGGGGTGGTGGTGGCGGTGATAATGGTTTGGTAGAAGTGTGGCGAAGACCATGCAAGTTGTGGCGACAATGGTTGTGGTGGCATGGTGATGATGATTTATATGGTGACAGCAACAACAATGGTGGCAACGATGGAGGTGGTGTCCATGGTGATGGTCAAAGATACGAGTTTCTTATTTTTGAAAAAGAGAAAACAAGAATTTCTTACTTTCATTTTTTCTAAAGATAATGGAAATGATTTTTAAAACATAAAAATACAAATAACAGCAACGAACATGTTTCTGGCCTTGATTTCTATGATTATATTTTTAAGACAAAAAATAAGAAATAAAATTCTAACCCTAAGTAATTTGGATTTTAACTAAACCACATATTTCCATGTTGGGTTGTCAGTACCATAGAAATAACGGGCATTTTTTTTTTTTGTGCTCCATGGAAGTTAATCAATCAATTGAGATTGACCCAACATGCACATGTGCAACCTTCATCATTTCAAGCACCATGACAAGGAGGAAGGAGATGTGCACAGGACAAAATCATGAAACAAATTTGGGAACAGATAGAATGTTGAGTATTAAAAAAAAAAAAAGGGCCATAAGATGGAACTAAGCATGCTTTCATTCATGGGAGCTTGATGGTGAAGGATCAAGAAGAGATGGGTGTGTTTTTCTTTAAAAACAAAGGAATAAAGAAAACATTTCTATACCTATGTTCATGCTCAGTTCTAAGGTTTTTAAACCTTAAGCAATCTATATATGAGGCATCAATTTATTGTAAGATACCCCTACATATAGTATTTTCAGATTGCTCTAGATTCTAGAATGTTGATATATTCTAAAATACTCTCAATGAATTTAGATAGCATAATTATCCAAAATTTTTACTCAATCAAAAAATGGGGGCAAGACCCTCTATGTAATTGAGCATTAAAGCATGAGAATATAGCTCATATATATACATGGCATGACCTGCAATTCACTGTTCTAAAGCTTAACTTCCAACACCAATGATGGACAGAACTTCAACCGAGGCCATACAACTATTGAGCTAGATAATGGTCACTCATATATAAAGATATCTATAGGCTTGCTTTTAGAAGGTGGTAACTATCGTCAAAACATCTTGTGCTAAAAAGGAGCTCTGTACTGAGAAACTTCTTGATTATCAATATTCACTTTAATCTGCTGTAAATAGTAATTACAAACATGATTCATATTCTAACTACCCATTATACTTCCCTAGCAAGTTTAGTGAACATATCCAGATGAGACTCGAGCCATTCATTTTTATGAAGCTTCATCCAAATAATAGTTAAATTACTTGTATTATCAATATATATGATTTCCTGAGCATAAACACATGATGAACCAATTGACACTCCTTGTTACTTCACCGTCCATCTAGGGTCCATAGTATCTACTCCCTGTCCAAATCTACCCTGGCCAGAAATAAAGCACCAATTTTGAGCGGGTTGGTTGTAACTTGAGATCCAGCCTCAGAAAAAATCTTCTCAATCTTTCATGAATCTGATCTTCCCACACAAATTCAACTCCATTAACCAAATAAGGCTTGTGGGACACCATTGGGGTTAAGGTGAAGATAAATATAATACATAGCAAACAATCATCATTAAACAAATGGAATTGCTCACTTGCTATCTAGCGTTAGTGCATGGTAGAATTCATTTCCATGGAGCATCATTAAGAAATCAAATCAATGGTGAGGCATGTAGGCCAACAGTTTTATGCCCTTCCCCACAGCAAAGGATTTAAAGTACGCAACAAGGCATACTGCTAACCATTAAGATGCTCGTAATATGAAGCCGGCACAAATTGCTGTCCAATAATCTGATACATCATCTTAAGATATCCAATTTTGACAAACAACTGATGATCATGAATAAAAACAAGCAATCAGCTTCCTTACATCCACTGTACACACACAACCATCATGAACTTAAACATCAAATTCAAGAAAGAGAAACTCAATCGACATCTTTAAGATTTACATAAGCATAAGTTTCAACATACATAATATTCAAAAAATTAGATAAATTTCAGTAAAAATTAAAACCCTACCAACATAAACCCAGGATTTATATAATTTTACGGGCAAAAAGATATTTTTACATGAAAACCAAAAGAATTGCAGAGATATAGATTGAAAGAGCAGAAGAATACCGTGAGAAGATTGTTCATCTTGGAAGAAACAATTCAATCAAGGAAATGGGCTCGAGATACCAAAATTTCTGCACGAAATCTCCAAAACTAGCGCAAGACCTGCTGCGGGAACCGAGAATTCCACGAGATATCGATGTAATCAACCTGGTCTCCACTGTCCAAGAGTTGACGAGCGAAATCCAGGCCTAGGGTTCCAGGTTGGAAACCAAGGAGGAAAAGACGGTAGGCTTCGTCGGGGGTTTTGTAAGGCTTCATATCATCTGTTCCACATCAAACAGCAAACGGCACAGTCAGCAGACCATTAGAAGCACGCCATGGAGGCAAATACAGAGAAAGGAGGACACGAATTCAGAGCACGGGGTCGCTCCCCTATGATGATTAAGTCCACTAAACGAGAAACTAATGCTCCCTTAATAGAAAGATTTATTTTAGTTAACAGAGATTCTAGAATAAGAAATAATGGGGGAAGAGAGAGAAACGGACTTAACTTTGTCTTGTTGAACAAGAATTTGTTTTTTTAAATGGCTCGGAGGAGACATCTGTCGCTGGAGTTTAAGACCAAGACTTGTGGGACCCAACATTATCGAGTCCACAAGGAACTTAGGCAGGATTTGGTCTAGGACAGAGAACATTCTTACATTGCAGGAGAAATGAACCATTTAATGTAGTTTATGGGGAGTTTAGTTTGATTATAATGACTGTGAGATGAAAAACAAAATATTTAAAGCCGGGTAGGATTGCCTTGTTCACCAATCATATTGGATCAGGCAAAGTTTTTGATGTATCATATTTTCTTTTCTTTTTTCTTTTTTCTTTTTTTTTGTAAAGGTATCATATTTTCTTTTATAAAAGGTAATGTGAGCGGCAACCAAGAAGCTCCCGGGGTTATGACTTGTTTGCTTCATGAATTCACATACTAGCCTAAATCAAATCTAAGAGCCAAATCCAACATATAATCATATGCATTACCTATGCCAAGTTAACCTATAATTATATATGAAAAGAAGTCAAGTTCAAAATAGAGCTAAAACATTTGGATTTTGCTATGGTGCTGCGAAAGGATAGAAGCATCATTTTTATTTAAAAAAATTGAATATTCAATTAAAAAAGAATGTTCAAGATTCTATACTGATTGTTGCCCATAATCAGTCACAATCAGAACTAGTGCACATAATTTTTTCAACATCCGAGATAATATAATATGGAAGATAATGTCTGGTATGGTAAATGTTTCTCCATCTCTGATTAGAAGAGAGATTGTGGACGGGAGGGGGCAGCAAGGAAAGGAGGCAATGGGATGGAATTAGTGTATGAGGGAGGGGAGCGGCAAAAGAATGTGGGGAGGTGGACGATATAAGAAGAGGTGGTGAGCAAGAGGAGGAGGCAGCACAATGGAGTTATGCACTACAAGAAATCTTATCTATAGTGGCAAGTGTTTTGTGGCAAAGAAAATTCTTGTCACTGAAAATAAATATTCTATGACAAGAAATCATGCTCGTCACTGATTAGCATCAATTGATTTATTTTAGTGACAAACAAATATCCTTGTCATAGATTATTAATTATTGATGATAAAATTTTTTTTCTTGTCACTAGAACTTGTCACTAAATAAAAGTGCAAAAAACTAAAATATTAGTTAGAAAAATAAAATATTATTCGTGACAACAATTAAAATTCTGTCACTAAAAGGCATCGGTGACAATATTACTTGTCACAGAAAATATTTTTTTGTCACAGAAAAAAAATTCAATGACAATATTTACTCGTCACTGAAACAAAAAAATATTAAACACCAAACCCCTGATTGGAAGCCCTTTTTTTGCCCTCTAAAAAAAAAAAAAAAAAAAAGAAGAGGAAGAAGAAGAAGAAGAAGAAATGAAACGTTTCATCTCCTTCATGTTTACCACTTCTTCACAAGTACTCAATCCCAGAAACCCCCACACCTATTAGTAGTGATGTGAGAGAACTCATAACGGATACCCTTCCAATTGATAACTCCATTGAAGAAAATATTCTAGTGCACATTGGATTGGATTTGGAGGAGGCCGTCATACTATATTAAAAGTTAGAACTCAAAACCCCGGCTCCAATACCAAAAGTCTTTTTGTATAGATATGCCCATTCTCTATTACTCGATCTCTCTCCCCTATGCTACCATGGTGAGATTTTAGTTCCTAATTTATTTTCTAGTTTATTTAAACAGGACTCTATATGGCAATTCCATTGATCCTACGTTATCATTTTGCTCCCAGTGCATTTTAAATTCCTTTAGATCAATGTTATAAGTTCTATTGTACCATGGGTAGGTTCAGTCTATTCTATCTTAAAATTTTATGAATTGCTTGTTGAATATTTAATTTCTCTTATTACTCTCAACTATTTCAGTCTGATTAAAAAAATAGATTTGAACATTCGTGTTAAAGTGTTGGGGTTTAGATCCTAGTTAAGCTCTTGGTTGTTGAAAATATGAATGGAGTTTGAAGTGCATTCTATTTTTATATTTGGAAAATCTTAATGTTTGTGGTATTCTGTGTTTGTCATATTTTCATAAGAGCTATGATAAAAATACCATCATAAGTATCTCATTGATTTTTGCCATTTGTACTACCTTGATGTATATGATGTGCTTGCCCTACCCTATTGGATGAGATGAGATGAGAAGGCTTGAACACAAGTTCCCTTGTATACATATTATTCTTAAATACTATACTAATTAATCAATTAAATACTTCTGAAACTATATTCCCTATTTTGCTTGCATTTGTTATTTGTTATGTTCTATGTTATCTTCCTTCAAATGAGGCAAGTTATATTTTGGCCACATATACGTAATAGCTATTTAACTTGACCTATTTAACATATTATCTTCCTTCATTTTTTATGTTCCATGTTATCTGTTTAACATACTTTTGATATATTTAACTCAACCTACTTAACCTATTTAATCCGTTTAATGACTTGACTTATTTAATAAATGAATTATATGGATCAGATTGGCTTATCTATTTATTAAACAGATTGGGTTCAAGTATGAAATTTTGATCTATTTAATAATTAATCAATAGATCGAATTTAGAGTAATAAATATTTGATCTAATACCTATCCATCCCAATTTGTATCTGACTTGACATGGCCTAATTGCCATTTCTATTCTAAAGTTTCCTCTAAAATGAGTTTTTTCTAATGTTAGGAATCTTATCAAGATTCATAAAAAAAAAAATGTATCACTCGTATTTCTTCAAGTATCAAAGAAAATGGATATATGTATGTATAAATTTTTATTAAAAAAATAAATATAATAAATGGATATGAGGATTTGAACCTGAAACCTATTAATAATCTAATCATCAAATTAACCAACAAACTATAACTCTTATATGTTTTAAAATTGATAAAAAATATATTTACACCATCTAAACAGTTATATATGCACACCAAAATTATTTTCTTTTTGAGACTCTCGAGAATATGAAAAATTTCTTTAACTGCGGCTGAGAAATCAATCTTCGCGCGTTGTTCTTGGTTTCATAGGAAAGAGGCCCAAAACCCCTCATCTTCCCCATTTGGCCGCTCCAAGCCTCCCCACCTGATTAAGCCTCATAAAAAATAGAGGAAAATCCAGAGAAAACATCAAAAAAATAGATGAAACAGAGGACGGATAGAAAAAATCAAAGGTATGCCCTTTTTCCTCATAGATTGATCATTTTCCTTTGGTTTTTGCATCTTTTTCTTTTCATTTCGTTATCTTTTTTTGGAGATCTATGGAGAAGAGGAGCATCTAAGGATATTAGAGGGGTTTTGAGGTTCTGATGATATGGAATTTTATGTGAGTTGCAGCGATGTGAGCTTGAGGTTTTGGAGAGCTAATCTGGGTAGAAGCATGATATTTTGTAGGGTTTGGGGATTTTTGATTGAAAGGATTTTTCTTTGGTTTCTTTATTTTCAATTTATGGAGTTCTATTCAAATGATAATACGAATATGATGCTAAATCCATAGTGTCAGACTTCCAAGCTTCACTTTTTTTTTGGCTCCTAACTATCAGTTTATGGAGTTGTGTTCTCATGATAATATGAATATGATACCAAATCCACAGTGCAAGATTTCCTGTAGGCTAAGTTCCACCTGTCTGAACTCACGTTTAAGACCAAAATAATGTATCTACATGGAGCTTTGTTCTGTTGATGAAATGAAGATATTATAAATCCACCATGTGAGACTTGTAGTAGCTAAGTTCTACCTTTTTGAACTCTCATGTAGGATCAAAATAATTTTTTTTGGCTTCTAGATTCAAGTTATGGAGTTCTTTTTTTTTAGTAGAAGTTTTTTTTTTTGGTAGAAGATGGATTTCTGTTCTGTTGGTAATATATAGTCAAGTAAATGGTTCAGCAAAACTAAAGGTAATGAATATCACACCAAATATATTGCTACAAACAACCGGTAAAAGAATCAAAAGATGATGTCACAGGCAAAATGAGACTGCCCACAGTTTGTAATATTATATTTGGACTAAATATTCTTTCATGACTCAAACAAATGATGTCAAACACTTGAGGAAAAGGATGAAATCATCTGATTTCATTAGCTAGCTGTTGTCATGGTTTTCTTTTAGGAACATAAGAGCTGATGTATGTTAGAATGGCTGTTGTTTGAACCTGAGAAGGGAGCAAGCATTGGGCTGCCATCTCCAATAATACTCCTTGTCAGGCCTTCCATGCTTCTGGCAAGTTAATTGATAGTAATTTTACCGGAACCTGGATATAGGTGAAAAGATATCATATGCTACTGAAAGTCTATCACAAATTTTAACCAGTAGCAACTCCACTGAACCACTAAACTCAAGACTGATCAGGGAGAATTACCAAGTGATCATGTGTGGTTAACGACAATGGCAGTCGAGTTTTATCACTCACATAGTCACATGTTCAATTCATTAGTGACATGTAATTTAGTTATGTGGCAATTTGTACCTTCTGATCTCTAAAAGGATAATCTAAGATGACACATGATGTATAAAACCCAAAATCATCTTCTAGAAGTAGGATATCGGATATCCCAATATACATGCAATCAAGTACAAATCTCATAAGATAGAAATAGTTTTGTGACAATCAACCCACACTATGAAGAGACAATAATCCAATGTATAGTGAAAGATCTAAGAACATCAAATTGGATTGCTGAATATTCATGACCATGATAAGAATGACCATGTGAGACTTGCAGTAAGCTAATTTTCACCTTTCTGAACTCTCATATGGGGCCAGAATAATTTTTTTTGAGACTTTTCGATTCAATTTATGAAGCTATGTTCTATTGATGATATGAATGTGAACTACTGTATATAGGACTTTAAATTATATATTTGTTGTTAAAATAAGCATCTTACGAACCTCAATTTTCTATGTTCAATTTTTTTTTTAATTCTTACGCTACCTGCTGATTGTAGTTTTACCATAACAACTCATTTTATTATAGTTGATATTATTTTATTATCTATTATAATGTGCAGGACATAATGTCAGATAAGAACTGGATGAAACTTAATGACATAGTAAGTATGGAATATATAAATGGAGTCCATTCGTTTCTTAACTTTGCTTTTGGTCAGCCAACTGTTAGTGATAGAATATGATGTCCTTGTACTAAGTGTAGAAATACAGTCTTTAAGGGCCGACATGAAGTGAGGGCTCACTTGATCTGAAATAGAATTGTGAAAAGTTATAAACATTGGGTTTATCATGGTGAGATAATTGAGAAAAATTTAGAGGAATGTAATGCTAATAGTAGAGACAATTTAGATGAGAAAAAAAATACAGATTATGATTACTTAATTGGAATGGTTCATGATGCATGTGCTTTCATAAATACTGATGTTGAAAGAGATAATGTGAATGAAGGATATGAACCCCAAGAACCAAATCCAGAAGCAGTAGCCTTTTACAGGTTGCTTAAAGATGCCGATAAAAATTTGTATCCTGGATGTGACAAGATCTCCAAATTATCCTTTGCTGTGAAGTTACTCCATTTAAAATGTTCAAATAATTGGAGTGATACATCAATGGATAAGTTGCTGAAGGTTTTTAAGGAAGTTCTTCCAAATGGTGCCTTAGTTCCAAACTCATTTTATGAAGCTAAGAAGCTTATTCAGGATTTGAGACTTGAACATATAAAAATAGATGCATGCTTGAATGATTGTGTTATATATTGGAGAGAGCATGCCAATGCAATCGTATGCCCTGTATGTAACTTATCCCGCTGAAAATATCAAGGCAGAACGTGCAATATCTCTCACAAGATTTTACATTATTTTTTTCTGAAACCAAGACTCCAGAGGTTGTATATGTCTAAAATCACTGCAAAGGACATGAGATGGCATGAGGAGAAAAGGATAAATGATGGCATATTAAGACATCTAGTTGACTCATTCGCTTGAAAATTCTTTGATGATAAGTACAAGTCTTTTTCTGCAGATCCTCGGAGTGTTAGGCTTGGTCTTGCAAGTGATGGCTTCCAACCATTTGGAAATATGTCTACCCCTCATAGTATATGGCCAGTTGTGTTGATTCCATATAATTTACCTCCATGGCAGTGTATGAAAGATCCTTATTTTATGATGACACTTCTTATTCTAGGTCCTAAGTGCCCCGAAAATGACATTGATGTGTATCTACGGCCTTTAATTGAAGAGTTGAAGGAGTTATGGGATGTAGGAGTAGAGACATATGATGCTCATACACGATAAAATTTCAACTTACATGCTGCTGTCCTTTGGACTATTAATGATTTTTTCGCATATGGTAATTTATCTGGATGGATGACTAAAGGAAAACTAGCTTGTCCTTGTTGCTACAAAGACACTTGCTCTCTTTCAATACGAAGTAAGATTTGTTATATGGGGCATCGTCGGTTCTTACCCAAAAATCATTCATGATGACGTAATAAAAGATCTTTTGATGGAAAATGTGAATATAGAGATGCACCTAAGGTACTAACTGGTGATGATGTGTTGGATCAACTGCGTAAGTTAAAAACAGTTATTTTTGGGAAGGGTCAAAAGCATAAGCGTGATGATTTTAACGATGTTTACAATTGAAGGAAGAAGAGTATATTCTTTCAATTGCCTTATTGAAAGGATCTGAAATTGCGCAATAATCTTGATGTGATGCATATTGCGAGAAACGTTTCTTCTAATATTTTAGGAACTGTGCTGGATATAAAAGAAAAGACAAAAGATACATTGAAGGGCCATTTTGATCTTGTAGATATGAACATTAGGCATAATCTTCATCCTTATATTGAAAATGATAAATTGAAGATGCCAGTTGCAACTTATACATTATCCCCACAAGAGAAGATAGCCTTTTGCAATTTCTTATCTAATCTAAGGGTCCCTGATGGATTCTCTTCTAACATATCCAGATGTGTGAATATAAATGAGAAGAAGATTTCTGGCTTAAAGTGCCATGACCATCATATCCTTTTGCAGCAAATAATTTCAGTTGCCATTCGGGGATTATTGCCTAAGTCTGTTTATGAGCCATTGATTGAGCTAAGTAATTTCTTTAGAAACATATGCTCAAAGTCGTTAAAAGTTCAAGATCTAAAACAGTTGGAGGATGACATTGTTATGACTCTGTGTAAACTTGAAACAATATTCCCACCAGCTTTCTTTGAAATTATGATTCATTTACCAATTCACTTGGCAAGCGAGGCTAAAATTGGTGGACCGGTCCAATATAGATGGATGTATCCAGTTGAAAGGTAATTCTTAACTTTTTGAAACTTAAATGTAATTTCTTTTTGTATTATTTTTGACTTAGTTAATATCTTTTGAATCTAGATATTTGCGAACATTAAAGTCTTATGTCCGAAACAAAGCTCGTCCAGAGGGGTCAATTGCAAGAGGTTATCTTGCAAATGAATGCCTTACATTCTGTTCTAGGTATTTGAATAGTGTTGAAACAAAATTTAATCGAGTCCTACGAAATGATGATAGAGCTACTTCATACCAAGGACTATCAATCTTTGTAAAAGATGACTGTGCAAAAGGAGCTTTTAAGTCTTATGAGCTTAATGTTCAGGAGTTTACACAAGCTCAAGCATATGTTCTTCGAAACTGTGAGGAAGTTTGGCCATATATTGAGTAAGAACAAAATCTTGTTATTATAAAAATCTTCAAAGAACTTTGTTTCTATTTCAATCATTTTTATTATTGATTAATTATGTCATTCATAGGGAGCATAAAAAAGAATTGGAAGAGGCGAGCTCAAGAAATATCCTGGCTAGACATCATAAGGAATTTTCAGATTGGTTTTATGAACGTGTAGGTATCATATAAGATAGGTAAATACTTTAAGTTACTTTTATTTATGCTAATAATGGCTTAATTTATTAATCTTAAATAGGTTTCAAAGCTTAAAGCTAAAGGTAAAGCAAGTGAAGATCTTCTAAGCTTGGCTGTTGGACTGTTCAAAATAGTTCATAGATATGGAACTTACATTGTCAATAGATTCAGATTTCATGCAAGAGATCGTGTAATTGGACGAAAAAGTCAGAATAGTGGAGTGCTTGTAAAAGGAGATGATACATCTGCTGATAAAGAATACTATGAAGTGTTGAAAGATATTTTTGAATTGTTGTATGTGAAAAATAAAAAAGTAGTTCTTTTCAAATGTCACGGGTGGGATGTTGGCCGATTGGGATGAGAATATAGGGTTGACAACTATGGATATATAAGCGTAAATATCCATGGATCTTTGAACACCAATGAGCCTTTTGTGTTGGCTTCTCAAGCTGAACAAGTGTTCTATGTAGAAGATTTAGTTGATAGCAATTGGCTTGTTGTGGTAAAAACTTATCCACGTGATGCTTATGATGTGCCATCTGTAGATAATGATGCAGATGATGATGATGATGATGATAGTTTGATTGAAGATGATGTCTACCAACAAGAGAAATAAAAACAAAATTTTCAATATGGCCAAGTCATGAACAATGATGAGTTGATAGGAGTGCTACATCAAGATAATGTTCAACCACAAAGCTTTTCACCCAACAATAACACAAATAGAGAGAATCTGACATTAGATGATTTTATTAATGATGATAAGATAGAAGAAGAAGCTAAAAGCGAAACAGATAATGATCAAAACAACCATGATGAATACAGTTCTGATGAATATAGCCCTGATGATTAGCCTATTTGTAATTAAAATTTTATTTTTTGTCATGTTGGAAGAAGAAACATTATGTGATGACCAACAAGTATTTTAATTTAAATCATTTTATTGTGTTCATGTTATTTTTATATCTTCTGATGGCATATTCATATTTTTGTGTGCATTTAGTAGATGTTGCTGATAATTAGTTGAACTTTTACTAAAAAGCTTGCTTATTGTTTTTATTAGGAAATGGTTAGATGTAGAGGAAGAGGTGCACGAATTGATGGACGAGGATAATGCCCTGTTATTGATATAAGATTTCAAACAAATGAAGTTACATCATCTTGTCGAGAAAGGCTGCGACGAAATCAATCACAAGAAGAGGCACAACTTTGGGACCAATAAAACCAGCAGACAAATGAACACCAAGACCAGATGCTTGAATTGCAGTAAAGTCAATCCCATGGATAGCAACTTCAAACTCAACCAAGAATTTCTAGTCATTGTAGTAATGCTGGTATAATAATATTTTATTTATAGCTGAAACTTTTAATTTATTCTACTTAAACTTAGTTATACTAATTGTAATTTATTTTCTATAGCAACTGTTTCAAGTAAGAATGTGCGTGGGCGTTACAATATATTAAGGTTGATATGAGAATAAAGAATAGACCATTGAAAGTTAGCATCCCTCATGATATACTGAGAGCAGTAGGAGAAAATGCTAGAGATATTGTCAATTTTTATGGTTATGTTGTCAGGACACAAGCTCCATTAACTGCAAAAAATTGATCAGATGTGGCAAATAGAGTAGATGAGCGAATGTGGCTGCAAGTAAAGGTAAATTAAATATTTATGATTGATTTTAGTATCTTGTTTACTTCTATTTATATATATTAACATATAATTTACATTGTTTGTGTCTTCTAGGAGAAGTTTAAGATGGAAGATGATAGGAATGAATATCGTTTATGTGCTTTTATCTTGGCCACCATGCAACGACTTTATAGAGGTTGGAGAAATCATTTGCATGATTTATATAAGAAATTTAGAACTGATGAGGAGAGGTTGGCTAATATTCCAGAAGATGTTACTCCAGAAGATTGGAAATATATGATGGCATACTTCAGCTTTGATGCTTTTCAGGTTTTTATAAATTAAAGTTTAATTTATATTTAAAATATATACATCATCATTTTGGATTTATAGATGATGTTAGTTGCATGTATCAATTGTTTGTAGAAAGTAAGCAAGCAAAATGCAGCAAATAGGGCAAAGCTAGTTACTAAGCATATATGTGGCACCCGATCTTATGCTGAAGTTGAAGAATCAACTGTAAATTTTTAGACTAAATTAAAAATTTAACATAGTTTTAGGAACTTCTAAATAAAACACTTATTTTTTTGTGATTCATTTCAGAGGGACCCAGAAACAGGTGAAAAAGCACCACCAGATCAGGTTTGGTTGATTCAGCACACTAAAAAAAATAAAAAAGGAGAATTAGTATGGTCTGATCCTAAATCCAAGGAGATCCATGTTAGTTAAAAATTTTTTCTTATTGTTCTTAAAATTCATTATGCATTATTTTGGCATCTAATCTTTGATAATTTATTGCAGAAACAACTTGAGGAGGTTGTTCAACGTCAAACACAAGAGAATGAATCCTAAATGACTCGCGATGACATATTACTACAAGTACTTGGCCAAAAGTCTGATTATTTTCGTGGCAAAGGTGCTGGAAAGAAGGCACCATCTAAGAGAGTTAGGTATAATGAAAATGTGCAAGAAGAAGTACAAAGAGCTGTCGAACAAGCTAAGGAATCGTTGGTGGATAGCATTAGAGAAGACGTTTGAGCTCAATTGCAAGATGAGGTTAGAGCTGAGATTCAAGCTCAAATGGAGGAACAAGTTAATGAAAAAGTTAATGCTATGATCCAAGCTCGCTTTGCTGTCTTTTTTGAAACTTTCTCTCAATCAAGAGCTTCATCTTCCTCAATGCATGAACCTTGATCAAATAAGAATTTTTTACTTTTAAGAAAGTAAAAAAGTTAAATATGATATTTTTTTTCTTGTTTTCAATGATCTATAAGAGAGGAATATAAACAACAACCAATCAGCTATAGTATACTTAGGTACAGTGCTGCATTCTAAGAGTGTGAGATCCATAATTTTTTATAATTCTAGGAAGAGCAACTTTGAATTGAGATTCTTAATATATAGTCAATTCTTTTTTTTTTATTTTTTATTTTAGAAGTTTAATTGCTAACATGCCTGAACTCGTTTCTTGTGTAATCCATTGAAAACATGGATTGAAAACCTTTCTTGTTGTCTCAACTTTTCAATATGAGGTATAAATTTACAAATTATATGCAAAAAAGGTTGCCTTATTTTTTTTAAAAAATTTTTAGTGGATAATCTGTTGCTTATCTAGAGGTTGCTAGACTTTAATTACTCAAAACTTTATTCTAGCCAATCATTTACTAATCCAAACCTTGTTTATATGCAGGAATAATATGGGCAGCTACTTCTGTTGGCATTATGGGAGTACATTAACTAGCTTCAATTTGAAAATATGGATGTCATAGGCTGTTAATTTTGATCAGTTAAGTAGAATGTAGGGTGCTTATGAACTATAGGTACTAGTCAGTATTTTTTTTTAATTAATTTTGGATGTTCTGTCGAATTCCAAACAGTGAAATTGAAAATTCTTTGGATGTCTTGGATCATGTACTGTTGGTTTTGATCAATTAAATAGCATATGGAGTGCTTATGAACTACTGGTACTATCTTGTGATTTTTATTTTGGATATCTACTGAAATGCAAACATTGAGAAAGATGTATTTGGATTCTTAGTTTGCTTGTGAATGAGATAAATTTCTGTAGTCATAAATTGTCATAAAAGAATGGTACATTAAATTTTAGTGACAATAACAAGTTGTCACATATGAGATTTTCCATGACAACAAAAGTTCTTGTCACTTTAAGCTATTTCAGTGACAAGAAACTTTATCACTAAACAGAGTCATTATTGTCCCAAAACCAATTTACATTATTGCATTGTGACAAGAATGATTTGTTTCTGTGACAAGTTAAGTTGTCACAAATTTTATTTTCAGTGACAAGTGAAACTCTTATCTCTGTAAGACTTTTCTGCAATAAGAGAACTCGTCTCTAAATAGATTTACTATTATCACAAGACCCTTCAAGGCATGTCCATTTCATTGTATTGGTGACAGCAAGAAGTACATTAAGTGACAAGCTCTATTGTCACAAAAAAAATGATTCAGTGACAAGAAATTTAAGTTGTCATAAATGGTTTTAGCGATGAAGCAATTGCGACCGGCTAGTGACAATAGTTTGTTGTCAGAGAAATTCATCAGTGACAATATTCTAAATTTCAGTGACAACATTGCTTGTCACAAAAAACTAAATTTCTTGTAGTGTTAGTGTATAGGAGAGGGGATGGTAGGGGAGGGGGCCAACACGGAGAGGTGGATAATGCGAGGGGAGGTAGAAGGCACGAAGAGAGAGTGGGTGAGGGGGGGGAGTGGTGTGATGAATATGAGTATGAGGGAGGGAAGATGAGCAAAGGGAGGAGGGCAGTGCGGAGAGGTGGCCAACAAGAGAAAAGGATAGCACAATAGAGATGGGGAAAATCGATTGGTTTTCAAAAAAAAAATAATAAAATTAATCATTTTAATAAGAATAAAATAAGCTAGTTTAGTGACTTGCTAAAATTAAAATTTTTTAATTATCCCCGCCTAACAGGTGATTATGATGTTCCTACCTTTTTCATCAAAACATAATTAAGAAGTACTGTAGCAACTCCCAAAATATTTGTAGGTCATGATGACTATGATAGTGGCATAAGCAGTTTTGCTCTTTTGATGATACAATTTTGTTAAAATTTAATAAACCCAGCTCTAATATTTTATGTGAGGTGTTGTTTTATGTCCGTCAGGCCCGAGCATGAATTTAAGATTCAAAGAGTTAGATACTATTGCTTTTTACTATAGTATGTTAAATCATATTTGTTAGGTTTCAACTTGCAAGATCTGCTTATATAGCTGATACTATTGTCTTTCGGATTGTTTTATATTCCTACCATCATTCTACTTGCAATATGTGAGGGAGGAAAAAACTAACCCTACATTCTTTTAGCACGGAAAAAACAAGAAAAAAGGGTGGATGTTCAAATAAAGTGGATTATGGCTCTATGGTTGCACTTATTCTTCTTCTTTTTGTATGTGCGCACAACCAGATAAGAGAAGATCTTAACTGGGATACAAACCAGAGTAAAAGATGAGCACACCAAATACCAATACAAAACTAATGAGACGGAATAGTTGACATGGCCTCTGACGACCCATCCCATACGCTATTCAGCCAAGAGAATTCAAAGCAAATTAGATTGGATTACATCACCTGGCTGAAGTAAAAATTCTTCCTCAAGTGCCCGTCGAGTTCAAAGAGCTTCCATGTTCGAAACTCATCTTTGTCAAGCCTCGTATTCTGGTCATCCATTCTTCCCCTCATCATAGGAGAACACGTTTGACTACAAAAAGAAGGCAATTTATTATGAACACCAAGCCATCTTTCTTTAACCCAACCAATCTCATTCTTGTTGGGCCCAAACTGCATCCAGCTCCCAATTAAAGGCCAACTTGACTCTTAATAGGTGTGTGATGCACACACCTTAGGCAATCCCCTTCTTTTAACGTCTTACTTGAGCCAAGTCATTTTGACCCTGGGGGTGCACTTTCCGCGCAGCAAATATCTCTTTGAAAGAATTCACTAACACGTCTAAAGGTTGTTTCCCCAGTGCAATAAATATTTTGTTACGCTCTTCTAAAATTTTGTTTGACTTGTTGGGAGGAATTTCTAATAGTATTGTTGTGATAGTGACAATAAAAGAAAAAAGAAGAATAACTACAAAATAGAATTCAGTTTGGATA
Source organism: Elaeis guineensis (assembly GCF_000442705.2). Taxonomy (NCBI): domain Eukaryota; kingdom Viridiplantae; phylum Streptophyta; class Magnoliopsida; order Arecales; family Arecaceae; genus Elaeis; species Elaeis guineensis. The sequence goes on along the minus strand of NC_025993.2, from coordinate 176,900,484 downwards.
GAATTCTTGCAATAGTTTAGAGACTTGAAACTAACTATGTCCAACACCTGCTGCGTATCTAATGCAACTTGATGCTGCAATCAATATTGCATTAATTTGTTTAATAATCCCTAGGAGAATCACAGCATCAATCTTATTCCCACGGTACAACCATCTACTTACTTATTGAATGATTTAAAAAAAAATTTTAGGATTCATTTGGTTGGATATATCATATTACGAGATAATCCGATAATTTATAAAAATTATTTATTTAAAAAAATAATTATAAAAAAAATAATTTTTATTATATTTGATTGGCGAAATCTTTTTTTGAAAAATAATATTGAAAAAAAAATACTACGTTTGATCTAATTGAAAATAAATCTGTATAGAAATATGATCAAATTTATAAATTATTCTTCAATATAAAATAATTTTTTAATAGTAAAATAGCATTGTCATCTCCATTTCTATCTTTATTTTTTTATAAAAAAATTTTATTGAATAAATTAGAAAGATATCAAAATAAATTCAATAATTACATACGCAATTTTATTGAGAATATTTTTATCAAGTATGAATTACCACCATTCAAAAATTTAATTACCAACTCTCCATGATATTTATTTTATTTTTTTAAAAAAATAAATATAAAATTTATTAATTTATTATTATTATTTTTTTTAATATCAAATATGATTAAAATTTATTCTTTTATACCATATTATTTTCGACCGAATGGGTCCTAAGCACCGTAGGTTGCAGAAAATTTCTAATCTTTCTAGAAGCTCATGAACCATGAGAGCGTTTTTTTTTTTCAGAAAAACGATAAAGAGAAGCGTGACTTAGCTGGCTGTGACTGGAACCGGCTAAAAAGGACCGTCAACCGTACCCCCCAGATCTTTCATGGTACAAGGAGAGAAAAAGCAAAATAGAAAAATCCTTCGTGCCATGTGGCACGTGGAGACGGTCTAGGTTCGCAGCACAAGTGCGATGGGATGGCAATCTAAATGTTTTATTCATCCTAAAATTAAAAATAATAATTTTAACCGAAACCAACTGGAAATAATTTTGATTTAAACTACTAAAAATTATTCAATTTTATTTGTAATTTTCATTTTATTGAATCTTCCGCTAAATCAAAAATATTTAGTAGTTAATATCCTTAATACTCTTTGTATTTAGTATAAGCTCAAAAATTACATGAGATAGTCTTGTTCATCTTCTGTTCCATCTAATGATAAAATTTTAATTATATATAAAAATATTATAAAAATAATATTATATTATTAAATTATAAAATTTATTAATATTATAAAAATTAGGATTGATATCTTTAATTAATTAGTTATATATCAAATTTTGAAGTAAAAAAATTGATTTCATTTTTATGATTTTTTTTTTCAGATGATGGTTATAATTTTTTATTTCCAAAATTATTCGATAATTGAATTTGATTCCCGACGAATGGTGGATTTTAGGGTCAGTCTGGATTCTTTATATTTTTTACCACATTAAAAAAAAAATCAGAAATTGTTTAAACGACGTTGGGCCTCAAATATTTTTGGTTTTTCTTTTATGCAAAAAGTTCCGGTCAACCGAAACGCGGCAGTTCCTCCGATATTCCTCGCACGTTTTCCACGCTACGCCACACGAACCTCACCCGGATATCACGTGAGTTCTCTAATCATTCTCATGAACTCTCACGTGCCATGTTACCCATAAAACTACATACCACCCTGCGGAAAATTGAGGCCCGGCCTTCTCCTGGATTCCTCTCGATCGGAAACATGGAGGACGAGTCCTCTCCGGCCACCTCCGAGTTCAGCGGCGACTCCGAGGCCGATTCCATTCTGATCACTCCGTCGACGACTTTCGAGTTCGATGACGATGACGATGCCGAGTCCTCCAGTGGTGGCTGCAACGAGAAGAATGATGGCGATCAAAGAGATGAAAGATGGATGTCTTGGAGGAGTTGGTTGATAGAGTATGCCTCCCAAAGCGAGCAGATGGAGCATGACGACA